>NC_064638.1:366770225-367070225 GCF_023864345.2 Schistocerca serialis cubense | reverse complement strand
ATGCTTATTGATATTGACTGTCAGTAATATTTATGGTATTACTAATTTTTGTTTGGTACTTTGAATGTAGTAAGCGCATGATCTCTTTTTTATGTTGTATGCTATTTTACAACACACTCCATTAAAATTCTCTTTCTACCTGCTGTTATGAAAGTTACGTTAGTTAACCATAGGTTGTACTTTTTACGATAGGGGTCAATATTTTTATTTTTGCAGGTGGACTCATATTGCGTACATTGTGCGCTTCTGGGTCTGCGGGAGCGCCCAAGTACATTTGAACTCGAGTTTGATCATTTGCGTTGCTTTTCAGACAGCTGTGTTATCCACTGAGCTAGGGTAGTCTCATCATATACTAATAGTATCGGTATGTTTTACTTTATTACAGCGAAGATCTTTATGACAGGCAGTGTTCATAAAATATTAGAAATCAAAGGAAATCCCTAAAGTCCGCCATTGGTATGCACCCACAGAAATTTTGGAAAGTTGACGATCTTGTTTGCACAGACGTCTGAACTGACAGGTGGTTGCGTGTGGACGGGCCTTAAGGAGTGAACCAGCAGGATGTCAACAAGCAAAGCTGCTGTGACAATATGAATAACTGTTACCTCAACTGTTCTGGCGCTCAGGGTACGGCTGTGTGTGCAGGCTGGTTACGTAACGGCCACAACTGCCGATACTGTGCCACTCGCTGGATATGATGAGCATCAAGAGCCAGATGGACTACCGAAGGCAGCGACAGATGTCTCTCTTGTCAAGGCATCAAGATTTTAAAATGCGGAAGCCACTGTACAGGACGAATTAAAGAAAGAGTCGCTGTATTTTCAGTTGGTACATTCAATGCAGTTACAGAAACTATTATTGCCTTTTCCTTCTTTGAAAGTGAGATCTTGTCAACTACACACTCGTTGTTTACATATGTATTATTGTTCAGACATTATAGTGTGGCAGTTTTAGGTGGGGTGGGGGGTGTTTTGATCTATGGTTGCTGAAGTCACCAGTAGAGGTCGAGCCTGACCCACCACTTTTACAGCACTGCCAAACATTATCGAATGCCTCGTGTATTCTTCACTTTTTTCATTTCTGTCATACGTTGCTTGTTACTTGTCTCATACTTTGAAATGAGTGAAGGTGCTACTCCAGCTACATCAAGTGGTTTGAGTACAACTCCCACAACTATAAGGAAAGAGTGATTTATAGTATGGAGTGGTGCTCATAAAATGATGCATAATGTGTCTTGAGTGCTGTGAGGAAGAAAAAGAAAGCAAAAAGCTGCTATAGTGCACACAGAACACCGTGGCCGGCACAGGCGCAGATGACAGGGCACAGGTGGGGAGAGAGGTAGTGGTGGGAGGGGGTTCGAGGCAGGCACTGTCGGGAAAATGCCGAGTGCTGGAGGGGAAGTGCTGTCCTAAACTGAAGCCTACACTCACATTTTTTATAAATATTATGGGGGCTACTTCACGCCCATGGTGACCATTCAAAAAGATGTGTCACCTCTTCTTTGGTTGGTATCTAAAAAGAATTCCGCCGAAGATGCAGCGATTAATTTTCACCCGATTTTCAACGATTTGTGTAACCTTCAGAGAAGTGTCACGAGTGGGGAATTTTGAGTAAAACCTACACAGTTTTCTTGCTTCCATTTTAAAATTTACTCGTTTTGCTAAAACTCAGCGGAGTTTATACAGTCTCACCTCACTAACATGTTGTGCAGATGCAATCGCGAGAGAATTCTGAAACAATGGGTTATTAAGTTTATTAAGTGGGAACTGAGGAAAAGTATGGTCAGCATCTGATGAAAAAGCACATCCTTGGTACAAAATAAATGTGTAATGACCTCACTTATGTTGTTCCCAAACCCACAGCATGTCTCGTTTCACCAGCTATCGATGGCCAATAAAAATTACATTCATTCATCAGAAAAGTCAGTAGTTAGTGGTAGATAATGAAGTTTTGCATGATAACCATATGGGAAAATACTCTCCTCTTTGTGAGCTATCATTTGCCAAGAACTCTATATCTCCAACCGTTTATGAAATATGAGGAATGTTGTGGATATGTCGCTCTGACTTTATCGCTGGCGCGGTGGCGATCGGAAACGAATGCGCCATGTTAGATCATTTTCTCGAGATTGGTGTCGGCAAAGTTCAATATGTTAGCTATATTTCATATTCAGCAACATATATAATATACACCAAACGCAAAATCATAGCGAGCCCTATTTTTCATTGCTAACTTTTTCAAACTTCGCTCAGTGTCTTACTTCCATGTAAACATAACAATAATTGTGACCATTAGCGAAATAATGGGCACATCATAATAAAGCTGACATATAAAGTTACAAGTAAAGCAAAAATGAAATTTTTTTACCGACTAGTTTCTGTAAAATCGTTTCGGATAAACTGCAGGGCGTGCGCGTCGATTCTGTCATCGTCGACCGGCCGAAACGTGGAAAACGCTTGTCGGCCTCCCCTTCTGAATAAACGAATGAGCTCACCCAGCGCCTTGGATGAAAACTGGTCTCTGCACCCCAGCCACTGTATCCTGCGTGACCTATACATTCTGTCAATCAGAGCTGCCACTTACACCGGCAAATATGTACGAACGCTAGACAGAATTAGAAAGTTTGCAAGCTCTCATCCAGGTGAAGAAAAGGTTAGTTTTACTGCTAATTTGTATTGTACAAGTGTAAAGCTGTTTACATTCGACAGTGCATCGAACTAGGCAGCTGCCAGGTTCGAATTACTTTATTTTTATCTTGTTTCACTTAGGAAGAGGAGCAGTGAAGAAGCTAGGAGCTCTAATTATAAGGAATACCATCGCAGAGCTTTACAAACAACAGAAAGTAGTTCCTAGCGTGACGCTTCCAGTGCTGGACGAGAAGATAAATAGGAGATTGGGCGGTACCTCAGTAAAAACTTTACTGAAGTCGATCAGATTCTTACGGAAATCCGTACTGAACAAACGAAATCTCTTGATAGAACGTGGTTATTTTGTTCTATGGCGCTCTCGTTTCCTTGCACAGATGAGGAGCATTAGGGACGTTCAACAAAATATTTTTTATCTTGATGTCCTGGATTGAGAACAGTCTGACGAGCAGCAAATGCTGTCACAGGCCGCAAGATGTATTGGGTGTTATGGTGTGAGGAGGTGCCTCCTGAAGGATTATGGTGACAAGCGTCGGCTCGAGAAACGGGTTTGTGAAGTAAGCGGAGCTAAGGTTCTGGATATTATCAAGGACAAATGAATTCTGAAAATTTCGAAAGTGGTTTCTGGAAATGGTGCACCCAAATCTTTCGCCAAATTCTGTGACTATTTTGGCTAAAGCTTCGTATCGCTGTAGGCATGTGGACGAAACACCATCAGTATACTACCCAAGGGTGACAATGATAGAGTGCCTGGGAATAAGGAACTTTAAATGTAATGACAGCATGACAAAGGCTGAGCTCTATGCTCTGGTGCAGACAAGTTAAATGAGTGAAAAGACTTACCGTATGTAATAGACGAACTGGCTAAGAGTGTAGGCCACACAATGGCTCGCCTGCCGCCGTACAATTGCGATCAGAACGCAACTGAACTTGGATGGGCGAAAATTAAACGGTATGTCAGGGAGCACAACGTCTCTGGCGACATGTTCGCAGACAATCTCAAGAAACGGAAAGAAGATGCCTTCAATTCTGACACTTCAAAGGCTTGGAAGGATACTGCAAAAAAGTGCAAAAAGTGGAGCATGATTATATGAGGTGCGATGATGTAATGAAAATTGCAATTGACATTATGATACATGCTAATCACTCTAGTGAGGGCTCATCTAATACAGACACACCGGAACTTGGAACTGATCCTGCACGGGTGCAGCTGACAATGAATCTTCACCCACCGACACGGCCAGAGTAGCTGTGAAAGTGATTAACATAAATTTTCAAACAGTTTGATGTGGCATGTAAAAGTTGTATATATTTATTATATTGGTCTTGTGTTAAAATTGTTTATCTGTAATACATATCACTTCTGGCAACTGTTAACGCACTTTGTAGCAATACATGTCTTTATTGGTTTCAGTAATCACTATCACCATGCTTCTAATCCGCTTTCGAAGAAGAGCGAAACACGGGAGCAGGTTGGCTGCCCTGCGTGAGGGAGGCAGGGTTATCTCCGCACCTCTCTTCACCCCTCTAGCAACCAAAGTCCTCGGTTGTTCACGGTAGCGGCCGACTGCCATTATGTATAGTGTCCGAATAATACGAAAGATAACAATAAGCTCCCAAAGGTAAATATGTACCGTCTTACGTTAATGCAGCGATTTTACATATGCACTGTAGCTCAGTCAGTTAAACGCTACTGCTAAGAACTCGTAGGCCTCGCGTGCTAAACTACCATTAAACTAACATTTTTTCTATTCATCTGAAAAATGGCAAGTTGCAATCTGATCAACGTTAAACTCAATAAGTTAGTTCTAATGTTACCATAGTGGTAATATTCAAGGGTGGGTTTCTTAGTTAAGTGTGAAAAATGTTGAAAGTGTTTCAGTAAATGTATTCCCAGTGCGAAAGTGGACAACCATCAGCTTTATAATGGAATGACGACAATGCATATTTGTGTCGGACTTGAACCCGGATTTACCGCTTATCGCAAGCGGTCGTCTAACGATTTTCTTTTTAATTGATCTCATTGTGTTCGCTATTGTTCGTTGAATTTATGTGGGGCGGATGTCCCGTGACATCCGTTAAGTTCATCATTGATCCATTTACTTAGTTTTTTTTTTACACTCCTGGAAATTGAAATAAGAACACCGTGAATTCATTGTCCCAGGAAGGGGAAACTTTATTGACACATTCCTGGGGTCAGATACATCACATGATCACACTGACAGAACCACAGGCACATAGACACAGGCAACAGAGCATGCACAATGTCGGCACTAGTACAGTGTATATCCACCTTTCGCAGCAATGCAGGCTGCTATTCTCCCACGGAGATGATCGTAGAGATGCTGGATGTAGTCCTGTGGAGCGGCTTGCCATGCCATTTCCACCTGGCGCCTCAGTTGGACCAGCGTTCGTGCTGGACGTGCAGACCGCGTGAGACGACGCTTCATCCAGTCCCAAACATGCTCAATGGGGGACAGATCCGGAGATCTTGCTGGCCAGGGTAGTTGACTTACACCTTCTAGAGCACGTTGGGTGGCACGGGATACATGCGGACGTGCATTGTCCTGTTGGAACAGCAAGTTCCCTTGCCGGTCTAGGAATGGTAGAACGATGGGTTCGATGACGGTTTGGATGTACCGTGCACTATTCAGTGTCCCCTCGACGATCACCAGTGGTGTACGGCCAGTGTAGGAGATCGCTCCCCACACCATGATGCCGGGTGTTGGCCCTGTGTGCCTCGGTCGTATGCAGTCCTGATTGTGGCGCTCACCTGCACGGCGCCAAACACGCATACGACCATCATTGGCACCAAGGCAGAAGCGACTCTCATCGCTGAAGACGACATGTCTCCATTCGTCCCTCCATTCACGCCTGTCGCGACACCACTGGAGGCGGGCTGCACGATGTTGGGGCGTGAGCGGAAGACGGCCTAACGGTGTGCGGGACCGTAGCCCAGCTTCATGGAGACGGTTGCGAATGGTCCTCGCCGATACCCCAGGAGCAACAGTGTCCCTAATTTGCTGGGAAGTGGCGGTGCGGTCCCCTACGGCACTGCGTAGGATCCTACGGTCTTGGCGTGCATCCGTGCGTCGCTGCGGTCCGGTCCCAGGTCGATGGGCACGTGCACTTTCCGCCGACCACTGGCGACAACATCGATGTACTGTGGAGACCTCACGCCCCACGTGTTGAGCAATTCGGCGGTACGTCCACCCGGCCTCCCGCATGCCCACTATACGCCCTCGCTCAAAGTCCGTCAACTGCACATACGGTTCACGTCCACGCTGTCGCGGCATGCTACCAGTGTTAAAGACTGCGATGGAGCTCCGTATGCCACGGCAAACTGGCTGACACTGACGGCGGCGGTGCACAAATGCTGCGCAGCTAGCGCCATTCGACGGCCAACACCGCGGTTCCTGGTGTGTCTGCTGTGCCGTGCGTGTGATCATTGCTTGTACAGCCCTCTCGCAGTGTCCGGAGCAAGTATGGTGGGTCTGACACACCGCTGTCAATGTGTTCTTTTTTCCATTTCCAGGAGTGTATTACAAAGAGCAGCTAGCCCTCTGACAAAACACACTGAGCTGCGGATCTGACATCCAAACTTCATATGCCATCAACCACGTGTCTACCACCTGTACTGGTGCATCCATTACGTACATTACCATACAGGGGAGACATTTTACTTCAAGTCGCTTGCCCGGTGTCGGCAGGTAAATACGATATTGCAGTGCCTGTGTTATTCCAAATTACGATGCAATATTCCTTCGGATATTCTTGCACCTCCCAACGAACATTGCATCGTAATTCAGAATAACGAGAGCGCTCGCGATAAGCGAGAAACCAGGATTCGAGTCCTGGTCCGGCACAAATTTTCATTTGCGTCATTATACAGCTGATAGTTGTCCATATTCAAAACTACGAATACATTTAATGTACTGGATGTACATAAAGTCCAGGAACACTTTTAATTATTTATTGCACAATAGCTAAACTTTGTACAGATGTCATACATATTGCAGTTTGAAGAGAAACTCTGAAAGCCTTTATTTACAAACATTTGATATGCGAAGCATGAGTGACCCCGCAGACGTCAATACCCGGCCCAGCATGGCATCGTAGACTGTGGCACTCGCTTCCCGTATCCTCTCCCTGAGCTCTGCCACATCATGTGGTAGAGGCGGTACATGCACCAGATCTTTAATGTGTCCCCACAGAAAAAAGGCATATGGAGTGAGATCTGGTGATCGTAGAGGGCATTTCATGGAACACCTGTCCCATTCTGCATCACGGCCGACCCATCGATGTGGCAGCTCTGTGTTCAGGTACACACGAACTTCATGATGAAAATGGAGTGGAGCCCCATCCTGCTGAAAGATAAATGGAGAGTCTGATTGCATTTGAGGCATCAGCCATTGCTGCAACATGTCACCAATTTCTTTGAGCTCCTTGTGCATGCTCCACATTCACTTTACTCACACTGGAACATCTGCTTCTCTATGCCAGGCACGAGCAACCCGTCGTAACGAATTTGTTGTGCCAGTAGTTAAATGGCCTTCCTTGTTGGTGGCTTCTTACCGTACTTGGTTCTAACATCCGTTGAACAGCTGTAGCACACTTGTTTTTGTTAACTCCAACACACAGAAAGCTAGCTCCGCACATGAACTCGCCATGTTTGTGACAACCGCTGACAATCGGCAAATTACCAAACTAAGCTGTCTGCAGCTCGTGGTCTTGCGTTAGCGTTCTCGGTCCCGCACATGGGGTCCCAGGTTCGATTCCCGGTGGGATCAGGGATTTTCCCTGCCTCAAGATGACTGGGTGTTGTTGTGTCGTCTTCATCATCATCATTCATCTCCATTACGGTCGGAGGAAGGCAATGGCAAACTACCTCCACTAGGACCTTGCCTAGTCGGTGGTGTGGGTCTCCCGCATCGTAACCTACGCTCCTCAGAGTATAGGACCTCATCATCATCATCACCAAACTACGCTGTGGCGGTATACATAAAAAACTTTCAGGTTTTCTCTTCAAAATGACAAATGTATGATATCTGTACAATGTTTGGTTCTTGTGCAATAAATAATTGAAAGTGTCTCGGACTATGTACACCCTGTATTTCATAACAGCTGTAGTCGCCGCAGTGCCTATTCCTTCCGACATGCATGCTAATCGAAAGATCATTGCATCGTAATTCGGAATGACACAGGTACTGCAATATCGTACTGAAACAGTGTCGCAAGTTTTCAAACACGCGCATACTAAAGCATCATATTTTTCTGGTGTATTAGAAGGCCAGCGCCTGTGAAAGGATTAAACTGTGCCCAATTTGTGTACAGAAATTCGATAGAAAAAATTCTCCATAACATTTCTAATAACACTTGATTAATATCGAATAGACAGTGTGATATTAGACAGCGCAGAGTTCGAAAAATAGAGAGCTCAAACCCAAAAGGAAAGTAAGTCTATATTTGTAAACTAGCACGCTTCAGAAACTGGAGACTGCTTTCGACACACTCATGTGTCCCATTTTATAATGTTGCTCAAATGTGTGGAACCCATAGCACGTATTACTAACGGAGGATATTGAGTGAATAATCGTCACAGATTTGTTTGGCCTGTGGGACAGCATCACTAAACTACAGAAAAATATAAACTGACAGACGCTTGAAGATAAATGTCAATTATCCAGTACTATTTGCAAAGTCTCAGCAGCAAATATTAAGTGAAGGACCCAGGTATATTCTTCAACGCTCTGTTTTATCACTTTCCAGAGGCCGTGGAGACAATGTTACACTCACTACAGAGGCGTTTAGGCGTCATTTTTCCCGCTCTCCACACGTAAATGAAACGGGAAGAAACACATGTGGCACAGTGGGACGCACTCTCTGCCATGCATTTCATTCTGGTTTGGATGTACAAGCATAGACGTCGACAAGAGGAGACACTTCCCGCCCTGTTCCAGGAAATCTGGAATGCCGAGGTTCTCTATTCATACAGTGAGTGGATAACTACCAGTTCTCAGGGATATAATAAGGTTTTTGTGCAACCTATAAAGTGTAGTTCTTATGGCTTGACATGTCTGGAAAATGATCTACTAATTTACATAAAAAATGTGAATTGTAAAGTCTTGTCCCTCCCCCTTCTCTCTGCAAAAATTTCTGTGGATAATAATGCATACTACTAAAGGGCAGTGTAATAAATGAATACTGCTGCCACTGGAACAGCCCTGTCAATTCTGGTATGCCCTTGCCTTCTTCTTCCGACCTTACAACTAACTTTGGAGTTTAACGTAGGCTTCGTAACACGTCACAATTTTTGGCATTTTCACATAAGGAACAAAAATTTTACCATCAGAATGGTTTGAACACATGGCCTCCACGATCGTAGAAGTAGCACTTACTGACTGAACTACAATGCCACAACACAGCACCCTTCTATGACATAAAAAGACACTAATTTGCATTTATTGTGCGGGCTTATTGTTACTTTTCATAATATATATGTAAATAACGAGCATGAAGTTGACAGGCTCTCATTTTCAAAGAAAGGAAACGTAGCAATGGCTTCAGAAAGGTGCAATGATTGTACCAACTGAAAATATAATGGCTGTTTTTCTAATTCGTCTGCTGCAATGGCTACCGACGTTTAGGATCACCATGTCTTAACAACGTACATTTATCGGTCCAGCGTCACTCTGCCATCTGGCGACACCACAGTGGTGTCGTGCGCGAAATAGCGGTCAATGGCCGGCGACACCACAGTGGTGTCGAGTGCATAGAATCGCTCAGCGGCCGGCGACACCGCTGTGGTGTCCTGAGCATAGTATCGCGCAGTGCCGGCGATAGCACTTTAGTATCTTTTGCATTCTGTTCGTGTTTTGTTTAGGTAACAATAAGTTATACACGTCAACACGTTTTTGTTTTGTTTTTATCAGTACTTGTGCCCTTTTTCATGGCAGACGAAAGAGACGATACGATTATCTACGATGAATGCGCGGACACCTTGTGTGAGATTCCCGACGACTTGGCCGATTGGGAAGAAGATACTGGATATCAAAAAAATGAAAGTGAAGCAGAATTGTCGGAAGATAGTGAAATATGCCCAAGAAGAACTCGGTGGACGCTACGGTTGCCAACTGATTCGGATGAATCAGACGAAAGAACACAGTGCACAGTGGCCAGACTTCGATTTACCGAGGACCAATAACAAATTTGAACTATCTCCGGGTTCACACATATTTCCCAAAAGTACACAGATCGTCGAGGATACCGTAGAATTATATGTTGGGAACGATCTATTGGAATATATTAGCAACGAAACTAACAAGTACTACAGTCAAAATTGCAATAGAAGGTTCAAAAGATGGCTTTGAGCACTATAGGACTTAACTTCTGAGGTCATCAGTCCCCTAGAACTTAGAGCTACTTAAACCTAACTAACCTAAGGACATCACACACATCCATGCCCGAGGCAGGATTCGAACCTGCGACCGTAGCGGCTCCAGACTGTACCGCCTAGAACCACTCGGCCACCCCGGCCGGCTTACAATAGAAGGAAACTGGATAAAATGTCAAATCTGTCGACGTTACATGACCCGAACTTAGAAAATGTTTTGGGCTTGCTCTCCATATGGAATCTGTAAAAAAAGCAATGATCGATGATAATTGGTCAACGAATCCGTTGATAGACACACCGATATTTCGCAAAACAATGTCCCGCAACCGATTCAGACAAATATTATCATTTTTACATTTTTCCGACAACAACAATAAATCGGATAATGCCGACAGGCTTTTCAAAGTGCAGTTCGTAACTGATTATTTTTCCAAAAAGTGTAAAGAAACTTTTAATCTAAATAAAAACATATCAACTGATGAATGAATGATACCGTGGCATGAAATTTTAAAGTTAACAGTCCGTCGAAAATTACGAAACATAGCATACTCATTCGGATGCTGTGTGATTCGAGTATGGGATACATTTCTTCATTCAAGATATATTCCTGCGGTGGACAGCATTTAGCAAAAGCACTGATGGAACTGTTGACACCTTCTTATGGAAACTGGAATTACATCTACATGGTTAATTATGATAACAGTGTAGAACTTGCAGAAACATTACTTGAAAAGAAAATTCGAGTTTGTGAAACGATGCGGCAAAATAGAGAACTTCGAAAACTTAAAGTGCGCAAAGGTCAGTGTGTTTGAAGATTGTCATCAACGGAAAGATGAAGTACTCGTACATGTACGGAGAGTATCGAAAACTTAAATGATACGAATGATCTGTAGAATACATAATGCCACTTTGACTGACACTCAAAGAAAATGTAGGAAAAGCAATTATACAATTAAAAACCTGAAAGTGTATTAGACGACAACAAACACATGAAAGGAGTGGATCAGATAGACCAATATTTTAGTTATTACTTGTAATGTCAACGCCAATATTTTGTGTCGCCAGTGCATCCGACAGTGCTCGAGACTTATGAATTAACGAATATTTTTCCAGAAATGACTTTTAAGCCTATATGTGAGAACTGAGAAAAGACTTATTACTATATTATGACTTATTACTATATTATGAAATAACAATAATATGTTTTATTGTTTTATAACCAGTTTCCTACAAAGAATAATCATATAACAAAAGATAATACCATTAAAAGAATGTATTGGCTTTGTATTGTCTGTGGTATTTTTCCTTTTTCTGTTCTTCTTCCCTATGATATATGAAGCAAATGAGATCGAAGATAAGCTGAGGTTTGTTCTTTTAAATATTGTAAAAGGTAGTCATAAGTGATCAAGGGAAAAATATAATGTATAATTTATTGCATGGAATTCTAGTGTACGGACTTTTATTTGTAACTAAATAACCTACTATGAATGTTTTAAGTTTTGTATCTGCAGCAGCCCAGACTGTGCTTTGTCTGACGCCATTACGTGAGCGTACAGAGCGGCAAATTTAAACTGAAGAAATAATCAGACGCTAATTCTTTCGATCGTTATTACAATATTTGAACTCCGAGGACAAGAAGCCACAGAAATTTAGTATTTTTCTATTCTTACAGTGAAAATAACATTCAGTAGAACCAACTTTATGTAAATGAAATAATTTTATGGTTGGTGCGTAAGATTAATTTTTCTGAGAATAATTTATCAGTGACTTTAAATAAAAATATTTGCGACAGCTGTGTTGTTATGGGTAGAGGTTGTGGTGTGATATATTAATTATTTGGTGCATACATTTTAATGTCAAATAAAAAATTATTGAAACTCGTCATAGTCGGGCCCAGCAGCACATAAATAGGAATTTTCAGAGATTATTTATTTCATTCAAATAATACTGTTATTCTTGCTGCTACATTTTCATTTATTTTACAATAGCACGTACACATCACCACAACAACATTAAATAGAACCCCATTACCCATTACATACCCTATACATTTGTTGATAAAAGACCATGTACCTGCTGCCACTACATCGAGTACATCTCATCACGATCGGGTTGACAGACTTCCTGGTCACATAAAGCAACGCCGACTAATACTTATTTCCGAAAAGAATAAACAAAACAAAGAAACTGCCATATATGTTCTAAAAACAAAAAAAAGAAGAATAACAAACTTAATGTGTAAGTCTTGTTGAGTTCCGTTACATCTTGGAGACTGTTTTGCTGCATATCATATGAAAAGTACTAAGTAAGACCCGCCAGGGTCTGCTTCCTGGACTCGGGTAGGCGCGCCAGCCCCGGATCGAATCTGTGTGGCAGATTAACGATGACGGCTGGTGTGCTGGCCAGCCTGGATGTGGTTTTTAGGCGGTTTTCCACATCCCCCTAGGTGAATACCGGGCTGGTTCCCACATCCTGCCTCAGTTACACAGCTCGCAGACATTTGAACACTTTCGTACTATTCCATGGATTACACTAGTTGCAGACAGTTGGGGTACACTACTTCTGACCCGGGGGCTACAGGATGGCGGCAGGAAGTACCAAATACAATGCAAATAAAGAAATATGTGTAATAAACAAATTTTGTATTTATTTACATATATATGTCTTCAGATTTCATGAAATTAGAGGAACAGGGTTGAGAGTTTATGAGAACTAACGATGAGATTAGTAAAATTTAACAATTTGTAATCTCCCGATAATGTTAAGAAAGGCCAGCGACAAGCCAAGTAATCCAAATTAGCGCTGCTGGTGCCAAGTGAATAACTTTGTACGAGACGTGCAGGTGGTAATGTGTTATATCTGCTGGCCCTAGATGTCTAGTTGGCCATGGACAACATATTGTGCTTTGGTATCAAAGAGAATATGATTTATTGAGACACCCCAATGAGGAAATTAAGTGTACATCTTTCATTTTAGCAGGACTGCTAAAATGCACAGGAACTCAACCAATATTTTTCATTCATTGCTATTGTGACAAAAAGTCGCCATTTCAGTGCCAAAACTCCGAAAATCTTTGTAGTTAAATGATTGGAAGGAGTTTATGCCATTTTTACTGTGAGCTGCTACAGCTGATACTTTGATTTCAATCAAAACGGGAGTAAAGTAATTGGCTGTTTTCTTGTGATGTAGCCTATGCATAACAAATGAAAATTTCACATCAAGAAATTATGTTGTTTGTTGTTTGATGATGAGTATTCCGTCATGACAGTTGTGTCTAAGTACAACCTCAGAAGTGAGTATCAGTTCAAAGACTTTAAGCTGAGAGAGCAAGTTCAATTTTTTCTTTTTTTCTTGTTCGAGTCCTCAGTGTTCCAACTTATTTGATGCAGCCTGCCTCGAATTGCTCTCCTGTGCCAAACTTTCCATCTCAGATTAGCAATTGTAACCTACATCCTCAATTATTTGCTTGATGTATTCCAAGCTCTGTCTACCTGTATAGTTTTTACCCTCTACAGCTCCCTCTAGTACCATGAAAGTTATTCCCTTATGTCTTAATAGATATGCTATCATCCTGTCCCTTCTTTGTGTCAGTGTTTTCCGTATATTCCTTTCCTCATTGATTCTGCAGGGAACCTCCTCATTCCTTGTCTATCCATCTAATTTTCAATGTTCTTCTGCAACGCCACATCTCAAATGCTTCGATTCGATTCTGTTCTGTTCTGGTTTTCCCACAGTCCGTATTTTACTACCATGCAATGCTGTAGTGCAAACGCGCAGTCTCTGAAATTTATTTCTCAAATTAAGGCCTACGTTCGATACTAGTAGACTTCTCTTAGCCAGAGATACTCCTTTTGCCAGTGCTAGTCCGTTTTTTATGTCCTCATTGCCCCACCCGTCATGGAATACTTCGCTGCCTAGGTAGCAGATGTCTTAATTTCGTCTATTTCGTGACCTTCAGTTTTTATGTCAAGCTTCTCACTGTTGTTATTTTGCTACTTTTAATTACTTTTGTCTTTCTTCGATTTGCTCTCAATACATATTCTGTAATCATTACACTGTTCATTCCATTCGATAGATCCTGTTATTCTTTGCTCTCACTATGCATAGCAATGCCAGCCATCAACAAATCTTATCATTGATATCCTTTCACCCAGAATTTTAATCGCATTTTTAACTTTTCTTTTATTTCTGTCGCTTCTTCAACGTATGGGTTGAAGTGTTCAGCAGTGTAGTTCAAAATTCTGAGAAAAATATGAGTATGCTATGGGGAAAGACAGATAATGTGCAATATGTACAAGAAACAAGAGGGAACTAAGACTGGAAGGCCAAGCATGAAGTGTTCAGATTAGAAAGGATGTAAGAAAGTTGTGTAGTCTTTCGCCCCTACTGTTGAAGTACACTGCCGAACGCTTTTTCCAGATCCGCAAATCCTATGAATGTGTATTGATTTTTCAACAGTCTTGCTTCCATTATCAACCAAAACATCAAAATTGCCTTATGGTAACTTTACCTTCCCTAAAATAAAACTGATCATCACCGAACGTATACTCAGTTTTGGTTTACATTATTCTGAATTTTATTTCTGTGAGGAACTTGGATGCTTGAGCTGTTAACCTGATTGTGCGATGATTCTCGCACTTGTGGGCTCTTGCAATCTTTGGAATTGTGTGGAAATTGTTTTTCCCAAAGTCTATTGGTATACAGTCAGTCTCATACATTCTACACACCAAGCTGAACAATCGTTTGTTGTCACTTCCTACCACGAATTGAGGAACTTCGATAGAATCTGATCTATCCTTCAACCTTATTTGATCTTAAGTCGTCTAGAGCTCTTTTGGATTCTGATTCTGACGTTGGATCCCCTATCTCTTCCCTAGCGACTCCTCCTCCTCCTTCTTCTTCTTATTCTATCACGTCATCAGACAAGCTCTCCCTCTCACAGGGGTCTTCAATGTACTCTTTTCCCCTATCTGCTCTCTCCTCTGAATTTAACAACAGAATTCCCATTTCACTCTTAATGCTACAGCCCTTTCTTTTAATTTCACCAACGGTTGTTTTGACTTTTATGTATGCTGAGTCAGTCCTTCAGGCAGCCATTTCTTCTTCGATTTCTTCAATTTATCATGCAGCCATTTCGCCTTAGCTTCCCTGCACTTCCTAGTTATTTCATTCCTAAGCGAATTTTTGTTGCTATATTCCTGAATTTCCCTGAATATTTTTTTTTACTTTCTTCTTTAATCGATCAACTGAATTATTTCTTGTATTACCCATGGTTTCTTCACAGTTACCTTCCTTGTACCTATGTTTTTTTTTCAACTCCTGTGACTTCTCTTTCTAGGATGTCCATTCCTCTTCAGCTGAGCTATTCATTATCGCAGAGCCTATAGCCTCAGAGAAGTAGAACGCTATTCCTTCACTCCTTAGTACATCTGCATCCCACTTCCTTGCATATAGGTTTTTCCTGACTGTTGCCTTAAACTTCAACCTACTCTTCATGATTACTAAATTGTAATATGATTTAATATCTGCTACTCAGTAGGCTTTGCAATCCAACATCTGATTTCAGAATCTCTGCCTGACCATGACTGAACTCTTCCCGTGTCTCTCGACCTTTTCCTAGTATACTTCCTCCTCTTGTGATTCTTGACCTGTATATTCGCTGTTAGTTACTGAGATATATATTGTAGAATTCAAGTTCCATACAAGGCTTTAATAGAGAAACTCTCGCCTTTGTCTTCGCAATACAGGGACTTCTTAGCCATCTGGCATGAATCAGTTGCTTTTCACGGCATGGACAATGCCATATCTTTATATTCCAACCTCCTTGATTCTTTTCTTACATGTCGGCAGCGACAACTGCCAGAGAAGAAGTTAGTTTCATTTGAAACTTACTGGGCAGTGGTGTTACAGTGACATGTGCCTGTCCAGCACACCTGTCGAGTGCTATCAAGTTTCGTGGCAGCATCGAATTTTAAAGAAGTAAGGTGTACAAGTGGACTGCCAGAAACTGTGACATTTTCTGAAAAAAAAAAATAGCCATATACTGGGTGACACATGGGAGACAGACGGTTTTTAATTAAATAATACTCAGCCAACTTTAAAATTAATGCATGTTTATTTACACAAAATCAAAGCTCATTAGTTGCCATTTTAGTTAACAAAGTTATTTGTGAAAAATAATGTCGTCAAGGTGATGTCCATCATTTCGAATGCAGGACTCAAGTCTCTTCTCAAAATCCTCCATCACACGGACTAAAATCTCTGCAAGGATGGCAGCAATTTCTTGAATGATTGCATTCTTCTACTCGCCCAAATAACGTGGTTTGTGGTTATAGACACAGTTCTTAAGGTACCCCCATAGAAAAAAGTCACATACTGACAACTCGGGAAACATGGGAGGCCATGGAACATTGCCAAAACGTGAAATAATCCGGTCAAGAAACATGCGTCTAAGAACTGTCATTGAAGTGTTTGCGGTGTGCAACTTTGCCCCATCCCGCTGGAACCAAACGCGTTTTAAAGGTATTCGTCGTCTTCTTAGTTCTGGTTTAAAGAATGTTTCAAGAATACGAATGTAATGAACCGAATTAACAGTAACTGTGGCCCCGTTCTCTTAAAAAAAATAGGGTCCAATAATGCACCAGACTGTTACTTTTTCTTAGTGTAGAGGGCGCTGGTGGATAAGGTGTGGATGCTCTGGAGCCCAGTAACGTAGGTTTTGCTTATTCACGGTCCCGTTTAAATGAAAATGAGCTTCATCGCTCATCAATAAAATTTCATTTTCATTCGATCCCAAAAGCACTTGCATTCTGTAAGCGAAGTCTTCTCGTACAGCAAAATCAGTTTCATGAAGTTATTGGACAATGTGCATTTTGTAGCGATCGAATTTTAATTCTTTATGCAAAGTTCGTCTAACCAATTCACGATTGATTCGTAACTCACTAACATGACGTCTAGCTGACGGCCTGGGCTTCTGACTGCCGCTTGCCTTACCCTTTCAACATTTCCTGGTGTCGTTACTCTGCGTCTCGGACCAGGATGCGTCTTATCCAGTATGTTTCCAGTTGATCTGAAGTTTTCCACCCATCTGAGGATTGTGTTATGGCTCGGAACAGCTCCATGTCGACCGACATTAAACCGCGCACGAAACAATCGCTGCCTAGCAATAATAGACTCACCACTTTTCACGAAACTGTCATAGACAAACACTCGACGCTGTAAGTCCCACTGCTCCATAGTGACTGAGTAAATGAAATGGCGTCTTGTGTGGATCAGAACTATCCCCACCACGACCACCTCCCACCACCGCGACCTCAGTACTACGCAGTTCAAAACCGTGTGTCACCCTGTATTTGTGTCAAGTAAAAACGTGTCATTCCCGTACTCTTAGGTCCTATCGAAACACACCTTCGGAAATCGCGAACAGTTGAAAATAAACAGCGATAAGCACATAAATTTAATTTTTTTTTTTAATCAGACTGAAGTCAGGAAATCAACTCTCACTCTTGAGAGAGAGCGCGATCTTCTATGTAAACAACACCGAATTTTGCAGAATATGCGTCTATTGCATCAATAAAAAAGTCCCAGAATCTTTCAGATGTGAAATCGTATAAATAAAATTTTAATATAGCAGGACATGAACCTACTTTTTGCAGTACCGTAATTCTCCATCACCAAACATCTCACCACAGTGCATACACACTACATTAAACAACAGTGTCTTTCATCTTAACGATCTGGTTGCAGTGCCGTGTGGTGCAGCATTGGGGTCGACTGCTGTAGGAGAGGCAGCAATGTTTGCTGCGAAGAAAGGGCCAGCTAGCCTTGTGCGCCACACTGGGGGTGGTGCCGCGATAGTTCCAGTGAAAGGTCGATGAACGATCTACATCTGCATAGACACTACACAAGCCACCGTACTATGTGTGGCGGAGGGTACCCTGTACCACTATAATGGCCGGCACGAAAATAGGGCTTCAAAGTCATCTCGTCATCTTACAGCATTGTCAGTTTTTTTTATAGCGATAATTTCAAATATTCGTAAAAATTAAAAAGAAATTGGGCAACTCTATTTTTCCAAAAGAAAATCCTCACTAGCTGCTAGGAGAAAAATGAAAACTAATGTTACAAGAAATTTTCGAAGAAAATAATTTTTTGCTTCAACCTGTGGTAGTAACAAATCACTAATGTAACTGGACTGAAAAAAAATGATCATCTTCAAAGTTTACAGATGCATATGCTGTGTCTTTTATTTCGGAAACATAAAAGTACTCTGAGATAAAAAATAAAATATTATAAGAGTTGTGTGAAACTGTGCCGACTGTGTAGCAAAAAATGTAGTCGCTGATGAATTTTCATTCTGTAGGATTGCAAAGAAACTTCCCTTGAGAAAGTTGTTAAGAAAATTACAAAATTATTTTTAGTGACATTTCGGACATCATTATTGTATCGTATCACGTACAGAGGCAAATTACATCCGCGATATTCCGTGTGCAGCAGTGCGCGAGTCGTCGGCCGTCGTCAAGAGTTTTGTTTGGACGGCTCGCTTTTATATTACCGAGAATATTCGCTACTTCCCAAAAATATTTTAGTGGCTGCTAATACATAGCCTTCGTCATTGCATCCATCACAATATACGCTACGCAAAAGTAATTGTACTTATTTTGAAGCCAATATTTTCACTGAAGTCGAGGAAAATATTTGTTCGAAAGTATAGGATGTCAGGTCCGCCAGTTATGCAAAACACCGTTTTTTCTCAGTTCCCAAAAATGTTACAGCACCACTGTGCCATCATCAGTGGGTTTCCGCTTTATTTATTCTTTACACTTGGTGTACATGATTTTTCCATGCCACTTGTGTATTGACGTTGTGCAAGTTTAACTGCAAACACGGTCAACACAAGGAGCTGCAAATTTGTTCGAAGGGTTTTTGTGAAACCCAAGTTTTATATAAATTTACTGTAAGCCTATTTTTCTCAGCATGCAATACGTGCTTGGTACACAAAAACCTCGTTCTTACTACTGCACTGTCCCTGTCTTGTGTTACAAATTTCGTCCATCATTACAGTTTCTGAATTAAAAACCAAGTGAGCGGACAAGACGGTGCATTGAAGTGACTGGCCAGAATAATCAATTTTATGACGGACATTACCCTGTATTTCTCCAGCCACCGGATACTATCCTCTGTCATACTAAAGTAATACCGGTACAATACTACGTTCTAGCTTTTCGTAGAAGTCGCAGATATCATAGATTTCTATGCTCTTCTCGGAGAATGACGGTAGGTACTGGGACTGTTCTGATGTCACTGCACTGTTTATATATACAGTTGATACAGAAGCACCACAATGTTTTGTCCTTTTATGAACTGCATTATCCTTACTACGAATCAGCCCGTAAGTCCTTCTATGAAAAAAAGGAGTTAATTTTCGAATGTACAAGCAAAACCGAACGCAGTAAGATTATATCCGATTGCAAAGACATTCGATACAGGTTTGTTGGAAAAACTATTGTTAATTAATTCAGAATTGTCAATGTTATGTTAATTGGCAGTTACTGTCGAGTAAACTAATCGCCACCACTTGTGGTAAATTTATCAGACGTCTACCGTAAGGGAAAAACATTCCCAGTATGTCCTCTATAACTGAAATGGATAGACAGCTTTTTACATAGACAGCACTTACCTAAACTGAAGGATCTTCTGGCTCCGTGTCTTCAGATTCACTGTCGCTTGTTTCAGCCAGGTGTATCATCACAGATTCCACTATGGTGTCTCTTAAACCCTGGTTCATAAAATCAGTTTCTTGCAATGCTTCTGCGTGTTTTACGCACCTCACCTAGTCCTGCTGAGTAGCGTTGTCAAGAGCTTCGTGTGTTAGCTTCTCGTCATCACAAGTTTGAAAGTAGTATTTCTTTTCACTACTTCTCGCTTTGCTTGGCCCCATATCAATTCAATGGCATTACACTGGCAGTAATACGGTGGCAGACGTACCATTTGGTGCCCCATTTCGTTTGCCAGTTGATCTAATTCGTAAGTCTTTTTGACACCTACGATTTCTTCCTTAGACAGATTAGCCTTCGTTTCATCGAGTGAAAATGAAACATTCTTTTTCTTTAACCACTCTATAATATCTGCCTTGCTCCAATTTGAACGTGGCAGCTTTTCTATCTGAATGAAGTGGTAGCTGGCGTTATCCGTCACGATAATTGACCCTTCTTCCAGTGCAGACAACAGTCGAATAAACCAATTCTTAAAAACCTCTCCATTTATTTCTGAATGGTAATCGGATTGGCGAGAACTTTTCCCACCACGAAAAACAAGTTTGGCCTCTGATATGAAGCCTGTGGTTAATGAAATAGCGTCAGCGATGATTAATCGGCCACCTCTGCCAGTAGGCATTTTCAAACCACCGTTTCCTTTGGAGTCGTGCCATATTTACTTATTGATGTGCTTCTATGAAACCCAAGTTTCATCCAAGTCCACTACAGGCCTGGTGTCTTCAGTACGCACGAAGTGCATTGTATTCAAAAACTTCGCTCTTGCTGTTGCAATATCTCTGCGTTCCATTAAGAATTTCTGCCATTACACGTCTTTAATCGGAAACCAAGGGACCGGAGAAGTCGAAGAACGGAGGACTCTGGGCCCGAGTAATTAATTTTTTCACAGAGGTCAGCCTGTATTGTTTTACGCGTTGGATACTCTCCTCTGTCGTAATATCCAAGTACAGTTCTACGCACGAGCTCTTTGTTAAAATTGTCAAAGTCGGTTGATTTCCGTTCACTTTCGTATCCCATTCTTGGAGAATCGAAACTCCCGTTCATGTCTGGAGATTCTCCCAATGACACAGATTTGTTAAATGGCCTGCGGTTGACTTGGAGACGCCACACGCTGTAGCAGTAAGTTCATGAATTTTTCAAAATTTAAGTTATTCCTCGCTTCTTCATTGTCGGCCAGATCAGTAAGAAACTTGAGTACAATCGCTCTGATAGTTTTCGATTGTTTACGAATGTCTTCCCGCCCTTTACGCACACCGACCGGAGGAGTACTACAAGTAGGCCGCTTTTGGTTCATTGTTGCTCACCACCGAACACACCTCACAGCACCTTTCTAAAGGCAGTAAGACACTGAGATCAGACGTGAACACTCGATATAGCACGGTAACTCTTGAGCTTTCAGCTGCTCTGACCTACCACACAGCTAACGGTACCTACATGTTAACAAAGCCGAGAGGCAGGCGAATCATAGCACGCAGCCCCTGTTGGCGACAGGCAGCGGCCGTGACCTTCAGGACTCTAATATCGTGCCGTCATTTTAGTAGCATTTCCTTCCCTGATCCACACGCAAATAGAGAGACGGAAAAAACGACTGTCTGTAAGCCTCCATATGAGCGCTAATTTCTCGTATCTCATATACGTGGTCCTTACACGCAATGTATGTTGGCAGTTGTAGAATCGAAACTTCCTGGTGGATTAAAACTGTGTACCGGACCGAGACTCGAACTCGGGACCTTTGCCTTTCGCGGACAAGTGCTCTACTATCTGAGCTATCCAGGCACGACTCACGCCCCGTCCTCGCAGCTTCACTTCCGCCAGTACCCCGTCTACTACCTTCCAAACATCACAGAAGCTCTCCTGTGAAGGAGACGAGGTACTGGCAGAAGTGAAGCTGTGAGTCGTGCTTGGATAGATCAGATGGTTGAGCACTTGTCCACCAAAGGCAAAGGTCCCGAGTTCGAATCTCGGTCCGGCACACAGTTTTAATCTGCCAGGAAGTTTCATATCAGCACACACTCTGCTGCAGAGTGAAAATCTCATTCTGGGTAGTAGAATCCTTTGACACTCAGCTTCAAACGCCGGTTCTCTAAATTTTCTCTATAGTGTTTCTCAAAAATCACTCTTTCCTAAAATAAACCGAAATCGACCATTGGCCCTCCCTACCACACTTCTCATATGCTCGTTCCACCACATGTCACTTTTCAACGTTATGCCCAGATATATAACGTCTTGACTATGTCAAGCATGACACTAGCTATACTGTATCCAGACATTACAGATTTGACTTTCCTACTCAGCCACATTAACTTACATTTTTCCACATTTAGGGTTAGCTGCCTTTCATGACACCAACTGGAAATTTTATCTAATTTGTCATGTATCTTCCTACACTCACCCAACTTCGTCATCTTACTGTACACCACACCATCATCACCAAACAACTGCAGATTGCTGCCGACCCCATCAGCTAAATCATTTGTGTATATACACTCCTGGAAATTGAAATAAGAACACCGTGAATTCATTGTCCCAGGAAGGGGAAACTTTATTGACACATTCCTGGGGTCAGATACATCACATGATCACACTGACAGAACCACAGGCACATAGACACGGGCAACAGAGCATGCACAATGTCGGCACTAGTACAGTGTATATCCACCTTTCGCAGCAATGCAGGCTGCTATTCTCCCATGGAGACGATCGTAGAGATGCTGGATGTAGTCCTGTGGAACGGCTTGCCATGCCATTTCCACCTGGCGCCTCAGTTGGACCAGCGTTCGTGCTGGACGTGCAGACCGCGTGAGACGACGCTTCATCCAGTCCCAAACATGCTCAATGAGGGACAGATCCGGAGATCTTGCTGGCCAGGGTAGTTGACTTACACCTTCTAGAGCACGTTGGGTGGCACGGGATACATGCGGACGTGCACTGTCCTGTTGGAACAGCAAGTTCCCTTGCCGGTCTAGGAATGGTAGAACGATGGGTTCGATGACAGTTTGGATGTACCGTGCACTATTCAGTGTCCCCTCGACGATCACCAGTGGTGTACGGCCAGTGTAGGAGATCGCTCCCCACACCATGATGCCGGGTGTTGGCCCTGTGTGCCTCGGTCGTATGCAGTCCTGATTGTGGCGCTCACCTGCACGGCGCCAAACACGCATACGACCATCATTGGCACCAAGGCAGAAGCGACTCTCATCGCTGAAGACGACACGTTTCCATTCGTCCCTCCATTCACGCCTGTCGCGACACCACTGGAGGCGGGCTGCACGATGTTGGGGCGTGAGTGGAAGACGGCCTAACGGTGTGCGGGACCGTAGCCCAGCTTCATGGAGACGGTTGCGAATGGTCCTCGCCGATACCCCAGGAGCAACAGTGTCCCTAATTTGCTGGGAAGTGGCGGTGCGGTCCCCTACGGCACTGCGTAGGATCCTACGGTCTTGGCGTGCATCCGTGCGTCGCTGCGGTCCGGTCCCAGGTCGACGGGCACGTGCACCTTCCGCCGACCACTGGCGACAACATCGATGTACTGTGGAGACCTCACGCCCCACGTGTTGAGCAATTCGGCGGTACGTCCACCCGGCCTCCCGCATGCCCACTATACACCCTCGCTCAAAGTCCGTCAACTGCACATACGGTTCACGTCCACGCTGTCGCGGCATGCTACCAGTGTTAAAGACTGCGATGGAGCTCCGTATGCCACGGCAAACTGGCTGACACTGACGGCGGCGGTGCACAAATGCTGCGCAGCTAGCGCCATTCGCCGGCCAACACCGCGGTTCCTGGTGTGTCCGCTGTGCCGTGCGTGTGATCATTGCTTGTACAGCCCTCTCGCAGTGTCCGGAGCAAGTATGGTGGGTCTGACACACCGGTGTCAATGTGTTCTTTTTTCCATTTCCAGGAGTGTAGATATCAACAACGGTCCTATCACACTTCCCTGGGGCACTCCCGACAATACCATTGTCTCTGATCAACAGTCCCATTGAGGACAACATACTGGATTCAATAATTTAAGAAATCTTTTAGCCACTCACATATCTTCGAACTTATTCCATAAGCTCATATAAGGGGCGTTCAAAAAGAAATGAGTCAGAGGCACAATTACAGAAACCAGTACCTATATGTTAGAAGTACTGGCCCTGGCTGTTGAGACACTTGTCCCACTGTGACACAAGGCGGTGAATGGCTGTCTCATAAAATTCCTGGGGCTGCGCTGTTTACAAGTTTCGCACATACAGCTGGACATCATCTTCCAAGGTGAATCGTTTGCCTCTAGAGCCTTTTTAAGGATACAGGGTACTTTTCTGGCTCAATATTATGTAAAAATCAGCACCTATTTCTTTTAGGCACTGTTTATAAAGTATATGTTTTACACATTTTTTGTTGATATCAGGTAATGCAGCACACTTTCTAAATAAAGTAGAAGTATTTTGAATATTTTTGAAATTGCTTATGGTTATTAAAAAAATACAAAGAAATTGATGTAAGTTTTTTCCTAAATGCTTCCTCAAATTGAGGTACTATTTAATCCAATGTTGTACATTTGAAGGAGACCAAATTTTTACCAGATATGCATGACATGATGGCTGAGGTAACAGGCTTATTTAATTCCACCTATTATGTATACTGCAAGGATAAAAAATATCACATCTTATATTTTAATTTTTATATTTTTTTCCTAATAAAAATATTATTTTTCTGTAATTTAGTTGATTCTGCAATAAAGTTTAGCTCTACTACGTAAGTATGGACCATTACAAGTTACAGAAAAAAATTAGAACAATTATCTATAAACTTTAGGAAATATTTGTACCTGAATTCTGAAATATACAACGAGTGGGAAGTTTCTAATGAAGATATGAGTCCAATTAAACTGTGCCTCAGAAAACTCCTGAAGCATAGTCTTCATCCTGCAGCATTTCTTCATCTTCAAACTTTCTCTTGCCATTCTTTTAGCACTTCTTGCTTCTTTGGTAACTTGAAGAGCGAATCTTTCAGCTTCATGCACCCATTGTTCATCATACACAAGAAATTGATCTTTCATATTAGAGCCACATTTTATGCCCAAATTTCTCAGAACTTTCAACCTTCCTATCATTCCAACACTGAAATATATCACTGCATCTAGTACACCAACTTTTAATGTATTTAGTCCTACAGAAACATTCTTGGCTAATCTTTCCTATATGCAATGGTTGAAACTTTCATTTGTATTCTGTGTGCCCCCTGAAGACATTTACTAAGCAAAACAGGGTCAGTCAGGTCTCTAAAAGTTGGTTTTTATTTTATTCATAACAGGCTCAGGAGGAGAATGTTTATGATGGTGTATTCGACCACATTCTTTTGCTTTTTGGTAACCACACCAAGAATCTGTTCCTTTTTGGCAAAGTCTGTGAACAGGGTGGTCATCTGTGGACAACTTATGAAAGTAGGTGGCCCATACAGCTTTTCTCATTGAAGTAACATCATTCAGAGGTGCAGTTCGTCTAATGGCCAGTCCATAATAACTCTGAAGAAGTCCTATTTCAGTTTCTGACAATCTGTCTTGGCCAGACAGATTTTCCATCAGATAGCTTTTTCCTTTCATTTCTCGTTGTAGCTTCCTCAATCTAGCACTCATCTTCTTTTACACGTGTCTATAACACTCCATTTTTGTTACCAAGGTAAAAATATAAAGTTAAAAATACAAAGAAAAAAGGAGGTGTGGCGGCATACATGACTGTAACTTTAAAATTTGGTATATAGAGGTCATTTTTCATTTGAAACCCTATAATGTATATATCAATCTTATCAGGAAAGACTAAAGAATTTAAGAAAGTCGTAAAAAATTTCGATATCTCCACCATTTATAAGTACCCTGTTTCCTTAAGGCGACCAAAAATGATGTAATCACAGGAAAAGAAGTCCAGACTGTATGGATGGTGGCCAAGAACCTCCCATTTGAATTTCTGCAGGAGTGCCCAGACTGTGTTGGCTATATGAGGCTTTGCATTGTCGTGGAGCAGAATGGTCCCATGGGTGAGATTGTCTAGTTGTTTTGATTTGATCACTTGGCAAAGGATGGTCAAGGTTTGTGAGTAATGCTGGGCACTCACTGTTGTCCCACGCTGCAAAAAGTGTATCAAAAGGGGGTCATCTTGGTCAAAGAGAAACGTCAGCATAACCTTTCCTGCACTTGTGTGGATAGCCTTGACTTTTTTTGGTGGTGGTGACCCTGCATGCTTCCACTGGAGACTCTGTCGTTTTGATTCTGTTTCGAAGTGATACCATGACTCATCTCTAGCCACCATTTGTGCCAGGAATGCATTCCTTTCCCAGGCGTAGCTCTGCTTATGAGCAAGACAGTGGGCCATTTGACATGCTGAAAGGTGGCTACACTGAGTCACAGCGCCAGAGATTGGTCCAAAGATTATTATTCCCCCATCTCCACCAGGGCAGTAGTAGTTCAGAGGTTGCTGTGGGCAGTACTTGTTGACAGGATGTCAAGAGCAGTACTAGCTCCGACAATGTCGTGTGCAGTTGTTGTTCTGTTGGGCGAGACAGTAGATGCTGTTCAGTTGGTGTAATGTATAGATGGAAGATGTTGCAATGATCACAATGTATTTTTCGTCAATATGTATGGAAGTGACAAAAAAAATTTTATTTCACATTTCCTTAATGAGAATGCCTCTTGGTCACAGGTTCAGTCAACAAAGCATCTGGCTCATGTTCATGTGTTAGACTTGTAATTCTGGTTTCTACGTGCAATTATAGTGTTTCTGGTTTTTCAATTAGTTCATTGTAAATGGTGTTTAAAATTCCTTGTCATATTGAGGAAGAACCGTGCCACATACATGTACGTTGAATCACACTACCACACACAGAACTGTTACACTTGTACTTTGTTGTTTCGTAGCTTTTATAGTTGTAGGGGACTTAATTAATCAATTGTGTTAACAGAAATTTCCTTTCATTCTTTATTGTTATTTTATGCAGTCAGATTGCATATTAATACTACTCAGGGCCAACCGGTTACGAGATTTCGTAACTGGACACACAGCAACTAAAATTATTGCATAAGACCCCATGCACGTGGCGACCACGCCAGGATCGTCCCTTGGAATTCTTTCATCATCATCATCATCATTTAAGACTGATTATGCCTTTCAGCGTTCAGTCTGGAGCATAGCCCCCTTATAAAATTCCTCCATGATCCCCTATTCAGTGCTAACATTGGTGCCTCTTCTGATGTTAAACCTATTACTTCAAAATCATTCTTAACCGAATTCAGGTACCTTCTCCTTGGTCTGCCCCAACTCCTCCTACCCTCTACTGCTGAACCCATGAGTCTCTTGGGTAACCTTGCTTCTCCCATGCGTGTAACATGACCCCACCATCTAAGCCTGTTCGCCCTGACTGTTACATCTATAGAGTTCATTCCCAGTTTTTCTTTGATTTCCTCATTGTGGACACCCTCCTGCCATTGTTCCCATCTACTAGTACCTGCAATCATCCTAGCTACTTTCATATCCGTAACCTCAACCTTGTTGATAAGGTAACCTGAATCCACCCAGCTTTTGCTCCTATACAACAAAATTGGTCGAAAGATTGAACGGTGCACGGATAACTTAGTCTTGGTACTGACTTCCTTCTTGCAGAAGAGAGTAGATCGTAGCTGAGCGCTCACTGCATTAGCTTTGCTACACCTCGCTTCCAGTTCTTTCACTATGTTGCCATCCTGTGAGAATATGCATCCTAAGTACTTGAAACCGTCCACCTGTTCTAACTTTGTTCGTCCTATTTGGCACTCAATCCGTTTATATATCTTTCCCACTGACGTTACTTTCGTTTGGAGATGCTTATCTTCATACCATAGTCCTTACATTTATGATCTTCTAGCTCTGAAATATTACTTTGCAAACTTTCAATCGAATCTGCCATCACAACTAAGTCATCCGCATATGCAAGACTGCTTATTTTGTGTTCACATATCTTAATCTCACTCAGCCAGTCTATTGTTTTCAACATATGATCCATAAATAATACGAACAACAGTGGAGATAGGTTGCAGCTTTGTCTTACTCCTGAAACTACTCTGAACCATGAACTCAATTTACCGTCAACTTTAACTGCTGCCTGACTATCCATGTAAAGACCTTTAATTGCTTGCAAAAGTTTGCCTCCTATTCCATAATCTCGTAGAACAGACAATAACTTCCTCCTAGGAACCCGGTCATATGCCTTTTCTAGATCTATAAATCATAGATACAATTCCCTGTTCCACTCATAACACTTCTCCATTATTTGCCGTAAGCTAAAGATCTGGTCCTGACAACCTCTAAGAGGCCTAAACCCACACTGATTTTCATCCAATTGGTCCTCAACTTATACTTGCACTTCCCTTTCAACAATACCTGAGAAGATTTTACCCACAACGCTGATTAAAGAGATACCTCTGTAGTTGTTACAATCTTTTCTGTTTCCATGTTTAAAGATTGGTGTGATTACTGCTTTTGCCCAGTCTGATGGAACCTGTCCCGACTCCCAGGCCATTTCAATTATCCTGTGTAGCCATTTAAGACCTGACATTCCACTGTATTCGATGAGTTCCGACTTAATTTCATCCACCCCAGCTGCTTTATTGCACTGCAATCTACTGACCATTTTCTCCACTTCCTCAAATGTGATCCTCCTTCCATCATCATTCCTATCCCATTCTACCTCGAAATCTGAAACATTACTGATCGTATTTTCACCTACATTGAGCAAGTCTTCAAAGTATTCCCTCCATCTGCCCAAGGCATCCACAGGATTCACCAGCAGTTTTCCTGACCTGTCCGAAATACTTGTCATTTCCTTCTTACCACCCTTTCGAAGACTGCTAATTACACTCCAGAATGGTTTTCCAGCAGCTTGACCCATAGTCTCCAACCTGTTTCCAAAGTCTTCCCAAGATGTCTTCTTGGATGCTGCACTGGAATTATTTTGACAGTAAAAATAGCAGACAGTAGTATTGTTGTAGTAATTTGTAGTTTAGTAATTGTAGTCTATATTGCATGTGTAGATTTGGTAATTGAACATTTGTAGTTGTCTTGTCATTCTTCTAATGGTATTTTCGCAGAATTTAATTTTTGATGTCTCCTATACGGGTTTGACAATTTTGTGCAATTATGAAGATTTTAATTGTTCGTTAATCGTGTTTGTCGGAAAGCATTTCGTGTGAATGGAATTGTTGGTGATAAAGTGTTACATTGTGTGTAATTTTCGTATAGTGACGAGTTCTGTGTGTTTTGTAAATGATTACGCGATCGATGAAAAAGGCAAAAATGATGGATAGTCAGAATAACGAAATTGTTAACATGGCGAACTCGCCATCACAGGAGAACAGTATGATGAATAATGAAGTAGAAAACAATTTAATAAGCCGGGAAAATAGTCCGGAATCAGTTCAAAATTTTTCACAATCAAAAAATTCACAGAATACAAGATTAACGACAGAAGATTCTGGAACAGTATTGGACACAGATAGCTTTACAGCTACGACGAAGGAAGTTAGTTTTATGGGAGATGTTAGGGGCGAAAAGAAATTCGAACCAGTTAATATGGAGCAGTTGTTGAGTGCAATATTAAATTTGGGATCACAGTTAGGATCTCAATTAAAAACAGAGATGGAAACAACGGAAACACGGTTAGACTCACGAACAGGGACATATTTTAAAAACATGAAAGATGAATTAACGAAAGAAATTAGAAAAGAAGTACAACCGATTTTGAATGCTAACAATAATAGATTAATTTCAATAGAAATTAGACAAAAGGAACAGGATAGAGAACAGGAAGAAAGAGATCGCGTGATAGTACAAAAATTTTCAGAGTTAAATCTTCAACGTGCACACGATAAGGAAGCAATATTTGAAAGAATCGAGGAATCCATACCAAATGTCAGAATAAATAACCTAACACAACAATATGAACAGTTAACTACTAAATGTGTCAATGCTGAATCCCGAGTCGCGACACTTATGGAAGACGCAAATAAACAGAAAGAACAAATAGGTGACTTATCGGAAAGAGTTAAGGAGATTTCAGATAAATTGACAAATCTTAGTTTAAACGGGGACAGAGATTCAGATGATACAGCTCCATTGCCATTTGCAGAAACAGAAGAGTACCGGAATATAAAAAACATGTTGAAAATCAGGGAAAATTTAATGAACGCGTTTACAGGGAATCTGAGGCGTTACGAAAGCAAGTTAAACAAATTGAAAGCGAAATCGTAGAAAAAGACAGTAGAAGAAATTTGGAATCACCAATAGCAGCGGGTTTTGAAGAAAATAATTTATTTCATTTACGAGATGCAACAAGAGAGCGCCAGGCGCGCGAACTTGACAATAATCGACATTCGGACTGGGACAGACGCGGTAGGTCTTTGTCGCCACGAGGCGAAAACTTTGACTATAAGCACTTTTTAACTGTAAGGAAATTTAAGATCTTTCGCAATTCTAATAATGACATACATCCATGTTCATGGTTAGATCAATTTATGTACGCACTTCCACCAAATTGGCCATTAAGTCACTAACTGGAATTTATGTGTGGATATTTAGAAAACGAACTGGCGACGCGCATGCGCGCACTTATTAGAGATTGTAATAATTTAAATGATTTTTATCATGCATTTCTATCGGCATATTGGTCCGAAAGCACGCAAGCCAGAGTCAAACATAGTCTTATTACACAGTGTAATTTTAAACATTCTGAATTCCGCACGCCGGCAGAATACTTTGAAGACATGATTCGAAAGAATAAATTCCTTTCCAACCCTTATAGCCCGAATGAATTAATACGCATTTGTTTAACTAAGCTGCCACAATCGATAAGACACATTGCTTTAGCTGGAAGATGTAAAGACGACATTGAAACTTTTAAGACTTTGCTACAAGAACTTGAGTATGACAACGACGACGGAACTTCTTGTAAATTTTTCAGTAACGGTAATCGCAATAGATTTTCAGAGAAAAATGATATTTATCGGAACGGACGTTATAACGGTAATTTTGGAAGTGACAGGACAATAGATACCAGCCTTATGACAAAGGAAAGCGTAGCGATTAGACAGTATTATTTAGTTCGCAATGATATTCTTTTTAAACGAAAGTCGGTTGACAATTTTGTTTGGTTAGTTTGCATTCCTGATGAGTGGATTAATAAATTGATTTGGTATACACATTTCAGTTATGCACAGTTTGGTCCCAGAAAATGCTTTCATAAATTACGAGAAAATTGCTACTTCAGTAATATGGAAAAACGTATTCGATTTGTTCTTGCCAAATGCAAATTATGTCAAAAGGCTAAGCCGCCAACTATTTCTCACAGAGCAGCGTTGTTTTCTATCATTCCAGCGAAATTAAAGGAGATGGCTGCAGTCGATTTGTTCGGTCCAGTGGTTCGTTCTACTAATGGTTTTGCGTACATTTTGGTAGCAGTGGAATTGACATCAAAATATGTGTGTTGTACGCCTTTACGCAAAGCAACAGCTCGTCCAGTATGTAATGCTTTCATCAAACATTTTCTTAAAGAAGTAGGTCATGTTGATAAAGTTATATCAGATAATGGATGACAGTTTCGCTCTAAAATTTGGCTTCGTACTTTATGGCGTCGTAAGATTAAACCAATTTTCATTTCACTTTTTCACCCTCAATCTAACGCTTCAGAGAGATGGATGAAGGAAATCAATAAGTTGTGTCGTCTTTGTTGTCATCAGAATCATAGAACGTGGGATCAGTATCTTCAGATTTTTCAGAACATTCTGAATGAACTCCCTAATGATTCAACTTCTTTACCGCCTGTATTGATATTAAAAAATAAAGCACTGACAAATCGCATTTCTGAAATCGTTCCTTTTCCGCCTACACGGAAACTGTGGCATTCTGAAGTTGTCAACCTGGCTCTACAAAATATTGCATCTGCGGCTGCTAGAAGAGAGAAATCAGCTAAACGTCCTGGTCGTTTAAAAACCTTGTCAGTTGGTCAAAAGGTGTTAATTAAGTCTCATCGTTTGTCTCACAAAGGAAAAGGCTTGTGTCGCAAATTTTTTCTGCTTTATAACGGTCCATATAGAGTTCGCAAAATTATTCATGATAACACTGTCGAAGTAGAAACTCTTAAATCACGGCGCTCTAAGGGAATACATCGTATATCGAACGTTAAAATTTTTGTGGAATGACATACTTTTGAGAAATTAACAGTTACACGTAAACACGCAGAGAATACAAGGATACCGCGCAGTGTTCTGGCGGCGGCACATACTCAAAGCAACAGCCAAGTCTGCGCACCGCACAAGGCAGTCGTTGACCGCAAACAATTACTTCCTACGTCACGCGTACCTACAGCTGATCGAGCGCTCAGTGCGAAAGCACTGACAGCCGTAAACAAATGCACAGTCTAATTTCTCCGATTAAATTCAGTATAAAGCTGTAGTGACTTGATAAATTATGTTATTAACGTACAGTTTTTTTCAGGATACAGTTGTATAAAATACTTAAGAACTTCAGGTAAATTCTGTGTGTGTCCGACGCTAAGAGGACTTGCTATAGAGAAAATTTCAGGAAGAATGTAATTTCGAAGAAGAAAGTAGTAAACTAAAAAGGTAACTATTAATTGAGTTTATTTTTCAGGTAACATATTTCTACTTAGGTATGTACTTTATACGTAATTTGCTGCTCGCGATTACGTGATTTATACTTTGTGTTAAATGATTTTCACAATGATTGATTAATGTACAGGGTTGTTACTTATGTATATTATTCATCGCTCGGCTGCTCTGCTTTTTCACTGATGTCATATTTTTTATTATGTGCCTGCTGTGTTTATTTATTTAAATTATAATTGTCATCTGATTAGTTGAGCTGATAAGGTTATGTATGTACGTCATACTTTGTGGTTTATCTGCTTGCGCCTTCATGTTTACTTGTTAAGATTACATATGAACCTTTATTTTCTTATGCTGATATGATGCTAATGATCTGTTTATTATGTAAGGTATATAGTTGCTGCTTTGCGTATGGATTGCATATTTACACATTTCTGTTTTGTTGTCATAATTACTCTTTAATTTGGTGTAAAGAAATGCTGATATACTGCGTATGAACATGGAGTTTAGGCCACAGTTTGGTATTAATTATAGATTATTCGCTTGGCAGAGCCTTGTTATAGGGATTGTGCTACATCCACTTGTTGACATTCAGTTCTCTACTGCTATATTTATTCGCTATCGCATGTTTTGCTTACGCTCAGTGCTTTATATTTTAAGATAAGAAAATGAACTGCTATAATTCTACAAACAACATTGGTACAAGAAACTTCATTGAAGTCACATGAGCTGGAGGTTTTATGGAAGCTGTATAAATTTATGCTAATAGAAAGGAAGCTAACGACATGAAATACCAACACTAGGTTTAGACCATTGACAGTTATTACACTGCATTCTTCGTGAGCAATGGAATTAGCAAGTGACACTTGACGCAAAAAAAAAAAAATACTCGACATGTTTGCTTCTGTTTTGCCATGATTCTTGAAGTGGTGTACACACTGTGAAATATTACGATTTATTCATTCAAAGTCTAACGTAATCATTCATACTTCATACTCGTACTTAGTTACTGAAAGTTATTCAAACTAAAGGTTGTTAGAGGTCATGTATGCATTTCTTTTATTTAATGATGGACAAGGTAATCAAAATGTATTTTATAATTGATAATGAATAGAAGATTTGGGTCAGGTGGATTACACAATGGTTGTGTGTGGACATTGTGTCTTCAGATTGTATGGGATGATGAATTGAAGTTTGCACTAGGATTTTATCTGTACTTGTTCGAGGAGACTGACTAGAGGAAAGAGTTTTTATGGAAGGTAAATGATATTGATGATAAGGTTTATATGTATTGACGTATTGAAGAGGTATTATTGAGATTGTGTGATGTTGATGATTATTGGAGTTTTGGTGGACAAGAGGTAAGGTAAATGATATTGATGAAAAGGTTTATATGTATCGACATAAGAGGTATTATTGAAGTATTAAGATTATGTGATGCTGATGATTATTGAAGTTTTGGTGGATAAGAGGTAAAGTAAGTGAGGAACATTCTTTTTGTTGGTTTATATGGAACAAGGAGGAGGAAGATGGCAGACTAGAACACTCAAGTGGAAGGAAGATTGTTTACACAAACACTTTGTTAAATAAATATGCAGTATATACTTTTTTTGGAGAGAGGAAGTATTTGCATATCTTGGCACACTGACAGTTGTTCAGCAACCGTACATTTTGATTTAGCTTGGCAAACATTGGTCTTGACATGATGACTATGATGTTGACTAACTATTATTGACTGTTATACACTGCTGCCACTACTACTTGATACACATGTTGAACATCAAATCTTGACAGAATTGCATTTACACAGTTAACGCCATTCAATTACAAAGATGAGTGAGTGTGTTTTGTGTGTTTTCCTTTCCTAATCCCAAATAATTGGTACAGACCTACCTCCTAAATATAATTTTACTTGTTTGTGGTGGCTTGCACTGACACTCATAAATATTATAGGTTTACTGATATTTGTGTATTTGTAATAGTTAATATGACAATTATCTGATATCATTTGTGTGTTTAATATAATTTGTATGTTTAGTGTAAGAGCATTGATAATAATTTTGTAACAGCAATTGTGTGTGCATTCAAACTGTTGTTCATGCTTGCAACTATTAACATCGATGGGTGCTACTCGGAAATGTTTAATTTCTGCTGATGAACTCTGATGAACTGTTTAATTATTGATAGTGAATATTATGGACTGTTACCTGCACTTGTTCAACATTGATGGGTGCCACTTGGAAATGTTTAATTACTGCTGATAAACTCTGATGAACTGTTTAATTATTGATAGTGAATATTATGGACTGTTACCTGCACTTGTTCAACAGTACAGGGCGCCACTGATGGAACTACTTCTACTGAAATGATGTCACCTCTTGGTGTCTGCACCTGCTCAACATTGCTGGGTGCCACTGATGGAACTGCTTCTACTGAGATGATGTCACTTGTTGCTGCCTGCACCTGTTCAACTTTACTGGGTGCCACTGATGGAACTGCTTCTACTGAAATGATGTCACTTCTTGGTGTCTGCACCTGTTCAACATTGCGTGGTGCTACTGTTGGAGCTGCTTCTACTGAGATGATGCCACTTGTTGCTGTCTCCACCTGCTCAACACTACTGGGTACCACTGATGGAACTGCTTCTACTGAGATAATGTCACTTGTTGCTGTTGCACCTGTTCAACATTACTGGGCGCTACTGTTGGAACTGCTTCTACTGAGATGATGTCACTTGTTGCTGTCTGCACCTGTTCAACATTACTGGGTGCCACTGATGGAACTGCTTCTACTGAGATAATGTTACTTGTTGCTGTCTACACCTGTCAACATTGCTGGGTGCCACTGATGGAACTGTTGCTACTGAGATAATGTCACTTGTTGCTGTCTGCACCTGTTCAACATTACTGGGTGCCACTGATGGAACTGCTTCTACTGAGATAATGTTACTTGTTGCTGTCTACACCTGTCAACATTGCTGGGTGCCACTGATGGAACTGTTGCTACTGAGATAATGTCACTTGTTGGTGTCTGCACCTGCTCGCCATTGCTGGGTGCCACTGTTGAAGCTGTTTAAATACTGCTGATGAAATGTTATGGGACTGATATTCGCACCTGTTGACCATTGCTGGGTGCTACTGTTGGAACTGTGAACTACTCTGAGAAGTGCTACTTGTCTATTGAACTACTGAAAAGATTTTATGTGAATATTTGTATAAACTGATTGAATTGTTTAACCACTCTGACAAATGATACTTGTGTAAACTGTTATGAAAAATCGCATGTACGCAAGCATTGATATTCCTTACTGTATTTTATATATTAGGTTATTGAAGGGTCAGTGCAAAGCCAAAATTTATTTAGTTATGTGATATTTACTTATTAACATCATCTTTTATTTTGTCTGTATTTTTTTGGACGAATTTGGTGGTATTTTCACCACCAATGCTGGCAAAAATGCCATCAAATTCTAGCCCGTGGAGGAGGGGCATATGAAAGGTGGCTACACTGAGTCACAGCGCCAGAGATTGCACCAAAGATTATTATTCCGCCGCCTCCACTGGGGCAGTAGCAATTCAGAGGTTGCCGTGGGCAGTACTTGGTGAGAGGATGTCGAGAGCAGTACTAGCTCAGAGAATGTCGTGTGCAGTTGTTGTTCTGTTGGGCGAGACAGTAGATGCTGTTCGGTTGGTGTAATGTATACATGGAAGATGTTGCAATGATCACAGTGTATTTTTCGTCAATATATATGGAGGTAACAAAAAAAAATTTATTTCACATTTCCTTAATGAGAATGCCTCTTGGTCGTAGGTTCAGTCAATAAAGCATCTGGCTCATGTTCATGTGTTAGACTTGTAGTTCTGGTTTCTATGTGCAATTATAGTGTTTCTGGATTTTCAATTAGTTCATTGTAAATGGTGTTTAAAATTTCTTGTCGTATTGAGGAACAATCATGCCAGATACATGTTCGTTGAATCACACTACCACAAACGGAACAGTTACACTTGTGCTTTGTTGTTTCGTAGCTTTTATAGTTGCAGGGGACTTAATTAATCAATTGTGTTAACGTAAATTTCCTTTCATTCTTTATTGTTATTTTATGCAGTCAGATTGCGTACTAATACTACTCAGGGCCAACCGGTTACGAGACTTCGTAACTGGACACACAGCTACTAAAATTTTTCCATTTTAATTGAGCCCCCATGCAATGCTTCCTGATGTGGTTGAAGACTTTGGGGTACCCATTGGGCACATGCTTTACACATGTGCAGTCGTTCCTTCATGATGACTTCCGACGCTCAACCCGACCACAGTGGCTATGGCTTTCACTGTCACTCTGCGGTTCTGGGTAATGAGTGCATCCATCAGCTGGGCGATGTCATTGGTAATGCTGTGTGGTGCTCCAGACCATGCATCATTGGCTGACGACACCCACCCTTCCCTAAAGTGTTGCAAGGGACATGCAGTGTTTGCTGTACATTTGTGGCATTCGTTGATGAATGACCGTTCCTCCTACACCTTCCGCTGTCAGAAAACGAAAAACACCTCTTTGCCCTTCTGTTGATGCCTCCATGTCACTGTTTTCAATGCGACTGGCAGCATTAGACGATTGATGCATGCTGCTGCTAGCTCTGTATAGTCACGTTATGTGCACGCGTGCCCTCTAGTGACGGTCAAAACCACACCTTGTTACACATGCCACGATATTACCCTCCTGTCACCAATTTGTAAATTCAAGACTCCGGCTCGTTTCTGTTTGAAGCCCCTTATATCACACACTTAAACTTGCCTATAAAATTTATTGAAAGCTGTTGGGGATTTAATTAACTCAGCCAGTAACTCATGGCCTTCTACAGCACTATTAACTTGCCTTTGGAGAAGTTTTACCCTGTGTGTGATCTGCTAAAGTCATTCCCTAAAATACAATCTACCATTATTCCAGGTACTACATGACAGCTATCATTTCATTGCACTAACACTAAAATCTTCCAGCATTTCTTCATTTTGCCCCACATTTCCAGAGAAAGGGCACTGTGGTCTCCGTCCATGTCAGTTATGTAAGGATGACTCCAATAAGAATTAGTGACTGCTTTAATTTGGCTCCCAGACTTGCAAACCAATTACGTGTCAAGTTTGTCACCGTGTTGGTAGTGCATAATCTATCGTTTCTTGTATCACCGATCATCTTTTCAGTGCACTCACGGGCCATCCTTAGTTTTCTAGTTCATCCTTCCTGGCTAACTTGTGGGCGATTTGTGTCATCCTCATTTTCATCCATTTGTCCAGTCAATTTGGGATTATTGGTACCACTTGTATCTTGAAAGGTGGAGTCACAAAGGTTGCTCAGCTTCTGCTCTGCACACCCTTGTATTAATGTGATTTAACCTAGGCACATCACTACTACACCTCCTATTTGCAGGGCCACTGCCATCTTGCCTACACCCCTCATACCTACCACACATGCATTTATATTGATTGCTCATCTCTCTTCCTGTGACAAGTTGTCCATCACAGTAAGAGACTCTTCGACATCATGGTCAGGTACACTCAAAAGCTTTTCACAAAATTCTGTTGGTAGTCTATTCTGCAGTTTGAACATATATATATATATATAGGGTGGTCCGAGCGAGGTGGCGCAGTGGTTAGCACACTGGACTCGCATTCGGGAGGACGACGGTTCAATCCCGTCTCCGGCCATCCTGATTTAGGTTTTCCGTGATTTCCCTAAATCGTTTCAGGCGAATGCCGAGATGGTTCCTTTGAAAGGGCACGGCCGATTTCCTTCCCAATCCTTCCCTAACCCGAGCTTGCGCTCCGTCTCTAATGACCTCGTTGTCGACGGGACGTTAAACACTAACCACCACCACCATTGATACTGACCAGGCCACATATCTTACGAAATAAGCATCAGACGAAAAAACTAAAAAGAACGAAACTCGTCTAGCTTGAAGGGGGAAACGAGATGGCGCTATGATTGGCACGCTAGGTGGCGCTGCCATCGGTCAAACAACTATCAATCGCGTTTTTTAAAATAGGAACCCACATTTTTTATTACATATTCGTGTAGTACGTAAAAAAATATGAATGTTTTAGATGGACCACTTTTTTTTTGCTTTGTGATGGATGACTCTCAGCACTATGCAACTTAACTTCTGAGGTCATCAGTGGCCTAGAACTCAGAACTAATAAAACCTAACTAACCTAAGGACATCACACACATCCATGCCCAAGGGAGGACTCGAACCTGCGACGGCAGCGGTCGCTCGGCTCCAGACTGTAGCGTCTAGAACCGCACGGCCACTCCAGCTGGCTGTGATAGATGGAGCTGTAATAGTCACAAATGCGTAAGTACGTGGTATCACGTAAAATTTCGTCAGTGCGAACGGTATTTGCTTCGTGATACATTACCCGTGTTAAAATGGACCATTTACCAATTGCGGAAAAGATCGATATCGCGTTGATGTATGGCTATTGTCATCAAAATGCCCAACGGGCGTGTGCTATGTATGCTGCTCGGTATCCTGGACGACATCATCCAATTGTCCGGACGTTCGCCGGATAGTTACGTTATTTAAGGAAACAGGAAGTGTTCAGCCACATGTGAAACGTCAACCACGACCTGCAACAAATGATGATGCCCTAGTAGGTGTTTTAGCTGCTGTCGTGGCTAATCCGCACATCAGTAGCAGACAAACTGCGCGAGAATCGGAAATCTCAAAAACGTCGGTGTTGAGAATGCTACATCAACATCGATTGCACCTGTGCCATATTTCTATGCACCAGGAGTTGCATGGCGACGACTTTGAACGTCGTGTACAGTTCTGCCACTGGGCACGATGACAGATTTTTTGCACATGTTCTATTTAGCGACGAAGGGTCATTCACCAACAGCGGTAACGTAAACCGGCATAATATGCACTATTGTTGTTGTTGTTGTTGTGGTCTTCAGTCCTGAGACTGGTTTGATGCAGCTCTCCATGCTACTCTATCCTGTGCAAGCTTCTTCATCTCCCAGTACCTACTGCAACCTACATCCTTCTGAATCTGCTTGGTGTATTCATCTCTTGGCTTTCCTTGCCATTGCCAGTCTACATTTTATATCCTCTCTACTTCGACCATCATCAGTTATTTTGCTCCCCAAATACCAAAACTCCTTTACTACTTTAAGTGTCTCATTTCCTAATCTAATACCCTCAGCATCTCCTGACTTAATTCGACTACATTCCATTATCCTCGTTTTGCTTTTGTTGATGTTCATCTTATATCCTCCTTTCAAGACGCTATCCATTCCGTTCAACTGCTCTTCCAAGTCCTTTGCTGTCTCTGACAGAATTACAATGTCATCGGCGAACCTCAAGGTATTTATTTCTTCTCCGAATTTTTCTTTTGTTTCCTTCACTGCTTGCTCAATATACAGATTGAATAACATCGGGGAGAGGCTACAACCCTGTCTCACTCCCTTCCCAACCACTGCTTCCCTTTCATGCCCCTCAACTCTTATAACTGCCATTTGGTTTCTGTACAAATTGTAAATAGCCTTTCGTTCCCTGTATTTTACCCCTGCCACCTTCAGAATCTGAAAGAGAGTATTCCAGTCAACATTGTCAAAAGCTTTCTCTAAGTCTACAAATGCTAGAAACGTAGGTTTGCCTTTCCTTAATCTAGTTTCCAAGATAAGTCGTAGGTTCAGTACTGCTTCACGTGTTCCATTATTTCTATGGAATCCAAATTGATCTTCCCTGAGGTTGGCTTCTACTAGTTTTTCCATTCGTCTGTAAAGAATTCGCGTTATTATTTTGCAGCCGTGACTTATTAAACTGATAATTCGGTAATTTTCACATCTGTCGACACCTGCTTTCTTTGGGATTGGAATTATTATATTCTTCTTGAAGTCTGAGGGTATTTCGCCTGTCTCATACATCTTGCTCACCACATGGTAGAGTTTTGTCAGGACTGGCTCTCCCAAGGCTGTCAGTAGTTCTAATGGAATATTATCTACTCCTGGGGCCTTGTTTCGACTCAGGTCTTTCAGTGCTCTGTCAAACTCTTCACGCAGTATCATATCTCCCATTTCATCTTCCTCTACATCCTCTTCCATTTCCATAATATTGTCTTCAAATACATCGCCCTTGTATAGTCCCTCTATATACTCCTTCCACCTTTCTGCTTTCCCTTCTTTGCCTAGAACTGGGTTTCCATCTGAGCTCTTAATATTCATACAAGTGGTTCTCTTTCCTCCAAAGGTCTCTTCAATTTTCCTGTAGGCAGTATTGGGCAACGGAAAATCCACGATGGCTGCGACAAGTGGAACATCAGCGATCTAGGTGGGTTAATGTATGGTGTGGCATTGTGGAAGGATAATTGACCCCCATTTTATCGATGGCAATCTAAATGGTGCAATGTATGCTGATTTCCTATGTAATTTTCTACGTATGTTACTACAAGATGTTTCACTGCATGACAGAATGCCGATGTACTTCCAACATGATGGATGTCCGGCACAGCTCGCGCGCAGTTGAAGCGGTATTGAATAGCATATTTCATGACAGGTGAATTCGTCGTCCAAACACCATACCATGGCCCACACGTTCACCGGATATGATGTCCCCGGATTTCTTTCTGTGGGGAAAGTTGAAGGATATTTGCTATCGTGATCAACCAACAACGCTTGACAACATGCATCAGCGCATTATCAATGAATGTGCGAACATTACGGAAGGCGAACTACTCGCTATTGAGAGGAATGTCGTTATACGTATTGCCAAATGCATTGAGGTTGACGGAGATCATTTGAGCATTTATTGCACTAAAGTGGTGTTTACAGGTAATCACGCTGTAACGGCATGCGTTCTGAGAAATGATAAGTTGATAAAGGTACATGTGTCACATTGGAACAACCGAAATAAAATGTTCAAACGTACGTATGTTCTGTATTTTAATTTAAAAAACCCATTTGCTACCAACTGTTCGTCTAAAATTGTAAGCCATATGTTTGTGACTATTACAGCGCCGTCTATCACAAAGCGAAAAAAGTGGTCCAACTAAAACATTCATATTTCTTCACATACTACTCGAATATGTAATAAAAATGGAGGTTCCTATTTAAAAAACACACTTGATATGCGTTTGACCTATGGCAGCGCCATCTAGCAGGCCAAGCATAGCGCCATCTGGTTTCCCCCTTCAAGCTAGACGAGTTTTGTTCTTTGTAGTTTTTTCGTTTGACGCTTATTTCGTGAGATATTTGGCCCGGTCACGATCAATGGACCACCCTAGCATCTCTATGTCCCAATAATGTGCCATGTTTAACTGCATTTCTACTTAACATCGAGCTGCAGGTAACTGGCGACCAAATGAGTTGGTTACAATTTGTCCCACCTGCTTGTCGATACACCAAGGAACTTCACAGAATATTGTTCTTGCATTAAGGATTTGATCAGCTGTTTCTTCTCCTTATTCAGTCACACATACACAACATTTTGTCTTGCATGGAACTTGTGTGAAAATCTACAAGCCCAATTTGCAAATTTTCTTTTTCAGCAGTGGCTCCTGTGGAACGTTTTTGTCATATTTGTGACATGTAGCTATAAAGCGTTACCTTCTATCTAAACGTCTTGAAGCTCACTCTGGACCTTTCTTTGGGTCTTTAAGAATTCGTAGTTAAACAATTTTATCTCTTCAGCTTTCAACAGTTGCTAATTTTATGGTCAACTTATCTTCAATGAAATGATGTTCTCTGTATCGTTGTGCTGAAAGATCTTTTTAAATTCCCTTTTTAATTTCACACCAATGGCCAAATGTTCTACTATTTTCCTTTTTTATTTATCGATTTTAAATAATATACCATCTTTTGATCTAGTTATTAGCTACATTAGACAAGATTTTGTCCTACCTCTTCCCCATGTTCATTAAAGTTTTGTATCGGCATTTCTGGTTAGTCAATGAAGCTTTTACTTTCCATGCTAAGTTTGCTTGCTCGGATATCTCTTCTTAAAGTGACAGTTTTTCACTGATGGTCCTTTGTAAAGATGCAGTTTCATCTACCATCTCGAACTTTTGCTTACAGTTTGTAATTTGGCAGGTAAAGTGGCAAACTGTTCTGCAATGGCCATATTTACAAAATCAGATTATCCTGAACGCAAATTACGAAAAGTAAACATAGAGAGAAAGTACTTAAGCTAGCTCAACGAGTAAAGTATTTGCTCCCAACATAAAATCGCACTCAGCCAATGCCAAGTAGTTTATACAAAACAAACTAGTGGTGCATAACAATGTATGCACTTGCTCTTTGTCATTAATTACGCTTGTACACTACAACAATAAATATGAGGCACTTCAGACACTAATTTTATACACACCAAAACGAATGTACTAAAGTAAGAGAGACATTTTATAACAAATTATAAATTGTGAAGTTGCATGACTTAACTTTTCATTGCTCTTTACACATGTTTAGTATCACTCTTCTCCTTTGTCTTTAATATTTTTCTCTTCTTTTTTATTCTGGGTTATTCTCTTCTCTTCCTCATCATATTGAGTGTATATTTTTGGAGAAGTTTAAACGGGATCACATAGCAATTATTAATACATATTACCATTAATATTTTTCCATAAAAAACTAGCATTCCTTGTGAATACTGCAGTTCAGGATGTGGACATGAGTCACCGCATTCATTTTATCCAGTGCTGTTAAATATCTTGACTCTGAACAAGAACTGATCTTCAGATTATTCTAAATAATGTGACCAACACACAAAATTGTAACTCACCAATTATTATTGTGTTTGTAGTAATTCAGTGTTTCTAACACAGCAATATTACATGTAAAGTTGGTCATTTGAGACCATCCATCACTTTGTTACCGGCAAACAGGCCAGGCTTTTTTATTCTACATTAGTTACTATTTATTTCTTCGCTTTTTTCAATAGATGGGACACATGTGAGCAATTTCTCTGCTTTATCTCGGCCAGTAATCTCCATCGAAACTGGATATCAGACTATTCCTTTCTGAGCACACCAGCAAAGATGCTCACTGCGTTTCAGTATGGTGGTCACAATGCATCACTAGATTGTAAAGAGAAAACTTTTCGATTCTTCATCCACATGAACACTTTAAATTTGATGTTCTAGCTCTGTACATAAGCACTGAATGAACTGTTTGAAAGTAATGCAAAAACTATGACAGTTCAGTTGTATCATTTCAAAACTATCTAAACATTCAAAGGCTGATCAGACAGTTGATTCTGCTGTATTTCACATACAGTTCACTCATATGTCCTACTGTAATATGAAATGACTGCATGAGATGCAAGAGCCAAACTACATTGACACTTCAGCAAACTTGACATTGCTTACTCAGGGCATGTGACTACTGATAATAAAAATTACACATGGAGTAAGAACTCATTGAATTATCAATACACAAATTAAGGAAATAAATTTTTACATGCTTGACATTTGAAGTGATTCTTTGTCCGTCAACATTTAAGTTCCCATGAAAATCATAGATCCATGTACTGCAAATGCAACAATTAATTTCTCTCAATACGACAATACAAATCATGTTCTCAGAGAGTCTGCTCATCTGATCAACACTAGATTATCCCTGTAATACGATTTAATACTTTTTTGAGCAACACTCAAAATACTTCCTTCACACCTAGTACTGTTTTCTCAAAATAAGTCATATCTAAGCAGATACCAACATTTAGGTAATATGTGGCTTGGTATCACAGCTGCCATTGAAGATAATACATGACTAATTCCATACACATATGCACAGTTACACACCCACAAAACACACAAGAAATGTAAAATTACAATAATATTTATACCACAATTAAGGTAGGTAAGCTACATCTCAGTGTTGATGGGAGAGCTGTATATCACTGTAGCTAGAGTGATTTTTTTGTGTAAAATTAAAACGTTTAAACTGCTATAAATTCGTCGCTTCCATTGAGCAATCTGAATGTAAAAGTAATGGTCAGACAGAAACAAAACGTGTAGTGGCTCTAGAAAGATTATTACGACTGTGTATGGAGCTATATTGATGAAATGATGCAAATCGACAAATCTTAACAAAGCAAATTTAAAATACATACTCACTAAAAGAAGAGAAAGTTGAATTAAAATGAATTTAGCGCTTCTCTGTCAAGTACTTATGATTTTCCTACTCGATTTAAACAGTAATGCTAAATAATCGGCTGCCTGCCATGATTTTCCACGCATTTCTGATATCTACTTAAGAAGTTATTAATCACACTATGTAATTCCTTCTGAAATATTGAATTGATTGTTTCACATATTATCCTTTAGTTCCTCTATTGTGTGAGGATTTGTTGTGTGCCCTTGGACCTTCTTCAATGCATACCACATTCCTGAATGTAAAACAGAAAATAGGTAGCTTTATTATTATTGTTCTGAATAACTGTCTCACAATATCTTTTATGGCAATCTACAGTGTGTTCCATTTATCTGATGACTGCCTGTGTGGTGCAGTAGATGCCAGGCAGTGAGTGCTCCATTGCCCAGTAATCAGATGCCGTCTCGCCCTTCTACTGCGTGATATGACATGACTAGATTTAAATTAGAAGCAAACAAATTTTATACTGACACGTGTCATGTAAGGAGATGCTGCAACTGCCCCCCATGATTTTCCACGCATTTCTGATATCTACTCAAGAAATTATTAATCACACTATGTAATTCCCTCTGAAATATTGAATTAATTGTTTCACAGATATTATCCTTCAGTTCCTCTATTGTGCGAGGATTTGTTGTGCGCCCTTGGACCTTCTTCAATGCATACCACAAATAAAAATCGCCTGGAGTTGAATCAGGACTTCTAACAGGCCAGATATTGTTACTAATCACTATTTCATCGAACTCATCACGAAATTTGTGCAAAGAAACATTGACCTTATGAGCCCTTGCCGAATCCTGTTGAAAAAAATCCGAAGCTTCGTTCTCTTTCACTCATTTCATTAAAAAAGGATCCCAAAATGTTTTGCACATATCTTTCATGTATAACTGTGTCATTAAAAAATTGGGCCTATTATTCTGTCACTTCCAACTGCGCACCCACCCCTATTTTCCGCTCATGAAGGGGTTCCTCATGAAGCACAACAGGTCTATATGCGCTCCAGTGTCGACAGTTTTGGTAATTAACATACCTGTTTAAATAGAACCAAGCCTCATCTGAAAACAGAATGAGGAAGGGATACATTCCACCATCATGCACTTTTTTTAAAACCCATTCGCAAAACGTAACCCTGTGTGCGGGATCACTAGGTCGAAGTTTATGTACTACTGATACTTTGTCGGGCCTTAGCCCAAGCAGCTTAGCACCTCTTTGTGCAAGGGTGCACGATTTTTGTGTTTGCTGTGAAAGACGTCTAAGAGATGTTTTAGGGGAATTTTCCAGGTGGTATGGCAATGTCATCAAGGCGAGCTTCTGTGAGCACTGTACGACGCCGTTTGCACTTTTTGTCTTGAACACTTCCTGTTCCACTAAATTTATTCACTAGTTTGTGAAATGCATCACGACTCGGAACTTGAACACCTGGAAACTTCTGTTCATACAATCTCCTAACACTATGAACAGACTCTGTACACACAAAGAAATCTTAAATAAACACTCATTGTGGAGTTTAATAATTCGCTCTTGCCATTGTTGCTTTCGCAAACTTCATTGGTACCCTCGTGATGTCTGTTTCACTGCTCGAACGACACTGGCTGACAAGGAGCTTATGTCAGTACGACCGTCAGGTTAAAACCCATGAAGAAAGGAGTCATAGCGTGGTGCCATGGGACCCATTTGACTGGCAGGCCTGTCTGCACAACCCCATGCAGCTGGTCATCGGCTAAATGGAACAACCTGTATCTCTTTATAAAGCTTATTGTGTATTATTTAATTCCAGTTTAAACATTCACTGATGTGTTGAGAGAAATGGCTGCCCAGAGTATGTAGCTTCCATCACTCGAGATGTAATTGCTGCAGTAGCTAACAGCCGCTAGATCTGTAATGCTTCAGAGGTTCTTATCGAAACAGAAAGATACAAAATGATGACGAGATGTCTCGTCAATGGACATACTGACTTATCCTATACTTGCGTAAGATGTCAGGATCAAAACTAAATAAACAAATAAATTTTAAAAAACATGCTATTAACTTCAACTTTCACTTTGTACCTCCAGCTTACTGATAAAACCTCTTTAAATGTTCAGGAGTAGTCTGAAGGTAGGATTTATTAGTCTGATGCACAGATTCACATTGTTTTTAAGCACAACAATGGACGACAATGTAGATATTTATTTAAGTAACATGATATCTGTTTATTAACATGTCTCTTTCATATTTAACATGTGATTTGGTTTTGGCAGTAAATATCTTTAACATTAGTTGATTGTTTCACTGTCCACCTCCTCAAACACGAAATTTCAATAAACAATCACTTTTAACTATACCAGGGTCCATTTGTAATTCGCATTCTCTTCCCTTTTACTGGTATTAATCGCAATGACACTAGTGTCTATTTTGTATGCAGTCACTGTTAAAGCAGTGTATAATCGCATTTTGTGATAAAACTACCCAAAATTCTCATCCTTTCAACATCTTCTTATCGTCTTCTGTGCCGATTTTCTTACTAAATAATCAGTTTTGAGTCTTATTCTCATGAATTCCTCTTGTTCAGTCATTTCTCTTGCATGTTCTCTGTTGATAATTTCAAATTTAGTTGACTCTTCCTAAAATCTGAAGATTTATTTCAACAATGACAACCTGGTAAGCACCTGTATCTTATTCATCCCACTCACGTTTGATCTGTAAAACTTCTCCCACTGTCTCAGTGCCATGACTTTCTTTTCCACTTTACACCATCCAACTGTTACCACAAAGAAAATCACTTCTACCTGTTAAAATATCATTTTTTTTTTTTGCCTTTACACTTAAGCCATCTTGTTTCAAGTGTGCACACATCAATATTTCGATTCCCCTCCCCACGTTAAACTGTCCATCAGTTCCTTTACACTATATATTTATTTATATATATATTCTATATATATTAACAAGTCAATGTCCCATCATTATCTGTTGCTTTCACCTATTAGACCAAAGAAATCTCTTTTACACACATATGAAATATAAAATGACATAAAACATTAGATACATATGAGGAACAACTTTTCAAAATGCGTTATGTCCACTGAGTTTGGTGTGAAATCCGGTATTTTATTGTCCGTTCTACACGCTTCTGCAATCAGATTGTGTCTAAATACATTTTAACACCTTCAAAAAGAGCACTAAAAAGTAGCAGATGCAACAAATAGCATTTTTCCTCTAGAATGATTGAATCAAATTTCATTAGGTCCAACAGTTGCCTTTATTTTGTTTTATTAAGCTATGTTGGCTACAATGTAAGACTGGTGGACTAAAGTGAAACCCTTTAACTGACCAACAATGACCAGTTAATATTCATTTTTAGTATTACAGCATTGTTGTGTATAGACGTTTATCATTTTGTTTGTTAGACATATAGATGTCAGACATAAAAACGATATTGTGCTAAGATGGAGAGTCTTATGACGAGTGAATGAGTGACTGTTGGAGAATAAATGAATCATGGAGCAAGAAAATTAGGACGCTTTTGCTGTTGTTCAATTCCTGTTAACAGTCTACGCAAAACTAAAATGGTAGTGTTTTTGATAATCCATACAAAAAGGAACAAGATGAAAGGATTTCCTTTCTTCTCAATGCGAGCAGTGAGAAATAAACCGACTGCTCCAACAGTGCAGTATCATGTGAGTAAAAAAACGTCAAATTTATGATTCATTACTCTGATAAAAAGTGATAGAGCAATAATATTGTAATTACTACCTTTAATGATTTTCAGGTTTATTCAAAAGGTGGTGGGGTTCCTGTGTGTGCTGCTTTCTTCAGAAAGCTTTTTGGCAATGGTCAAAGAAGAGTGCGTGCCATCGCTTATGGCATTAAAACAGGTGAAGGAGTGCTTGACAAGAGAGGAGATCATAAAACTGGAAAGTATAGTGCAAAAAGGAAAAAGGTAACTGAATTCATTCCACACCTAGAAGCAAGGGAGAGTCATTACTCCAAAAGTAAGAGCCAGCGCCTTTATCTACCAAAAGACTTGAGTATAAACAACCTTTTCCTCATGTATAACAATTCAGTCACGTGTGACCTGAAAGTGAAGAAAATATTTTATACAAAAATATTTAATAGAGAATTTAATCAAGGTTTTGGAACTCTAGCAAGTGATACCTGTAGCTTCTGCCATAGAATGTATAGCCAAATGGAAAGTGCTAGAGACATCAACACAAAGAATAAGTTAATGATTGAACTTGGCTCACATAAATTAAGAATTAGGGCTTTTCACAAGTTAATAAAGCAAACGTATGACTGTAGCCTGACATTCGCCTATGATTTACAGCAGATACAACCTCTCCCAAAATTATCTTTTGGTAAGGCATACTATGCAAGACAGATATCTCTGTACTCCTTTTGTGTAACAGATGTGGCGGGTACAGTACCTACATTTTAAATTTGGAATTAAATGCAGGCAGGTAGAGGGGTCACAAGAAATTTCCCCAACCACCGCCGATTTCATAAAGAAATTGACCATTGACATATGTGTCACATTTCTCAGATTGTTCGTGAATGGATGTGCTGGACAAAACAAAAATCAGCATGTTATTCATGCAATTGCTTTCTGGTTATTCAAAGAATGTCCAGTGCATGTGACTGATGTACTTCTCTGCTTTCCATTTTGAGGACATTCCTTTTTACCTTCTAACAGAGTATTTGGACGAGTAGAAAATAAACTTCGTAAAATTTCAGAAATGTTGAATCCAAATACATACTAGGACGTTTATGCAGAAGTGGGTGAAACAAGGAATTTAGGGAAAGACTGGGAAATATTTGATTTCAAGGAACTAAGTACAATTTTGAGGCCTGTAGATGGGATCAGGGATCTGAAAAGGACCCATTTGAAGAAATATATGGTAGATGAAGGGGTAACCGGTGTGAAAATCAAAACACACATCCCATACTATTCTAATGATCCTTCAAAGCATTTTTTGCCATTAGGTAAAGGTGGATACAGCTTGAACAAAGTATCAAATATCTCCAAAGTGTCACCACTGATGAGGCTGAAACAAGAAAAGAAAGACAATGTGGAAAAACTACTAAGCCTCAGATATGGAAACAACTGGAGAGAAAATGAAATACCGGAATTTTTCACTCAGACTGTCAGCCTTCCATGTAACGAATTTATTGACCAAGTTACTATATGTGATTGTTTAGAAGAGGAGTCTGTTTAGGGAAAATGGCTCTGAGCACTATGGGACTTAACATCTGTGGTCATCAGTCCCTTAGAACTTAGAACTACTTAAACCTAACTAACCTAAGGACATCACACACATCCATGCCCTAGGCAGGATTCGAACCTGTGACCATAGCGGTCACGCGGTTTCAGACTGAAGCGCATATAACCGCACGGCCACACCGGCCGGCTGTTTAGGGAAAAATATTGTGAACTTTGTTATTGTAAATGAAACACATTTTCGTTTTGTCCATACTTCTGGTGTTAATATGTTTTACTGAAAGCAAAAAATGTATTTTCCAATAATAAAATGTATTTTTATCAGTTCTATGTCACTGAAAACCAATCAAAACGTATTATGTCCAAAACAGCTTACATCAAAAGGCAGATTGTCCAACAGAGTCCAATGAAACGCATTTTGCCCATCACTAAAGTGCTCATAGCTTGAAAGTATAAAAAGCAATTTCCTTGTATTAAACAAATTTTGATCAACAGTCGTACTTGAGTATGTGGTGTAAAATTCGTAAAAATTAATCGAATATTTTTTGTGGTATATGTTTTTCGCTTCTCCTCAAAAATTTAATTTTTGGGACAATGCGTTTTGAAAAGTAGCTCCTCATATACTGATGTTAGTTTTTCCATTTGAGTCGATACTTACAAAAATATACGGCAAAAAATTCCTTGAGACACAGATTTCACTAAGATACACTGTAGAAATAAGCAGTGCTAAAAAACTCTATCACAATACAAGGGGACACAAAATGATTTCTGGCAATAATGTTACAAATACTTGTCTATTAGATGTAGGATATACATGGTAAAGATGAAGCTCACATGAAGTATTTCTGGAACACTGCATTTTCTGACCTCATTAGCAAGAACAGCACCACAAGGGAGGATGTAAAATTCGTAGCTTATTTGAAAAAAGGGATTATTCTGGTTTATGCGTATTTGGAAAATAATACCAATCTGATTGTTCCCTACTTAAGATACTGATGTAGTAAATGAACTGACTTTCATAACCAGAGATAAAGCCTTATGACTTGCAGACCAATGGAAATTTTTTGTTAACTACAATATAGTGGACTATGCAGACGACAGGAATCGGCATATATGGCTCAGTTTTATGTTCACACATCAGAGTTCTCCATTCGGGTAGTACAGAGATCACTGCTCACTACAGACACAAAGAGAATTATGTAGGCAAAATAAAACTTTCAACACTTTTACTATAGCAAAAGGACTTCTGTCTCTGATTGAAACAGTGTGATACTAGATTTTACCTTTCCCTTAGCCCCCACCACTGCAGCCAATTCTCCAAGTAATTTCATACATTTTATCTGATATAATTAAGTTATCATAACGATCTCAGAAATTCAGTTATACTCCGAGAGACTACACAACTAACCAAAATGTCTAGTTTCTCTCACCAAACAGTTTTTGAATCTAATGGTATTAATGTATTATCGCTGGATATCATGTAAGTGGTTACTGAACTCAGCCCCAAAAGTGTTTTCAACTACTGAACATTACTGCCACAAAACTTCAATATTCTAGGCCAATCATGAGCTGCTATGGTTTTAGAATATAATAGACTTGTGGGAACACAGAGGTAACCAATGACGTGCGCTATGTTGCTATGTTCAGTCCATGCAAGTGCAATGGAAGTTAGAAGGTGAAAAATTTATTCGAAAGTGGAGTACTTATTCTTTGACTCATATTCTATTGAGTATACTGTTCTGAGTTAAAAAAATAAAATATATGTGGGTTTAATCTGTTAACTACATAATTAACGACCCTAGAAAAATAAGAATAGCTCTCACAATGATGATATTGTGCAGCAGATACGCTAAATATGGAAGAAGATAACAAACTTCTAAAAGCCATAAACAAAGACATTCGACAGCTAAAGCAAGAGATTGAGGTTTTGGAGCTTGCAATACCGAAGGACGATAGCAGAACGAATTTCATGAATTTACAAGTTCTGGTACTAACAGCCAAGCCATGAGCATACACACTTTTTTCGCATACGAATGCGTCATTATCAACCACGCCGTGACTGCAGTTAAAAGCACCTCAGTTCACACATATACAAGTACACATATGGTTTTCAGCACTAGAGAATATCTTCGAGCAACAACACATAGCTGAAGACCATGGAAAATTCTCTCTCGCAATTAACGACCTGGATCAAAGGCCAACAGCGATAGTCTCCAATGTGATCCTATATCCTCCGCCCCAATAAGCATACATCACACTTAAAACCTCATTGATGGCTTGCTGCATGAAATTACCTAAGCAGTGACCTTTCCAGTTGATGTGCCAGGACAAAAGTGGGGACAGAGGTCCATCTGAGTTTTGGAGACATTTACACGCTGTAGTTGGTGCAAGCATAATATCCGATAGATTATTACTACACGTCTGGCGACAACACCTTTGTCACCAAGTGCAGCTCACGTCGATCGCGTATGAAGGACAGTCTCTTGACAAGATACTGCAAATAGCTGACAGAGCTTTTGCTACCCAGCAGCCGCACATCATCAGACCTCTCTGCATTGGAAGCTGATGGTGACTTATCGGGGAGGTTAGAAGACTCGGAGTTAAGCAGTGCAGCCGCAAGTTACAGGTAAAAGACAGGCAGTGTTGAGGGGATCGGACAGCTGAAGCCACGACGGAAAAGATGGCTACTCAGTTACAAGACTTGGAATGCCGAACATGCGACAGTAACATGACACAATCACACTTCAAATGGGATCAGGCTCACACTGACGATTTTTGCTGGTACCACAGGTGGTTCAGCCCATGAACTACGAGATGCACAAACCCTTGTGGGTTCCCAAATTACGACAGCAGCAGACTGTAGTTGCCATGGGCCTTGACACTCACGGACCATGCCACAAACAAATGAAGAACCAAGCTAAAGTTGTATGGAGCAACGCACACATTCAAGACAAGGCCTGTGGAAGTATGCCTAACACTATTCTTGTATGCCATTCTGCGACTTTCTGAAATAATAAGCTAACATTGCATGGATTACAAGTGGTTGATGGTCTCTCAGGTCTCAGTTTCCTGATAGACACAAGCTTGGAAGAGAGTATACTGTGAGCCTCGAGCTTGTTTACGAAGCACACGAGCAAGCCTTTGGAATTGCTTGCAGTTAACAATTTAAGCATAAACATGTATGCTTATAAAGAGCTCGTGATTGATATTGGTTTGTCTGCCTGTTAATAGTGGAACTTTGTAGTGGCAGAGATTTTACAGCCTATCTTAGGCGCAGATTTTTTTGTCTCATTTCACACTCACTGTGCACTTGGCAAATAACTGCCTTCTTGCCAGATCACATAGGGGAGTGGTAAAAGACCCTCTGTGCAGTGGAGCAGAGGTTGTAATGGGAGTAGTCAATAGCTCAGGTATACAGTCTCTGCAGTAGGAAACCATCAAGACTCTAGCAGTAAAACACAATCCAGGGTGAGACAAAAGGCAGGATACACCCCTATAAAATTCTAACAGTGTAAGGAATAGTAATGACATCTGGTATGTGGTGTCTGTAAGTGGAGGCACAACTTACAGGAACTATGACGACAGCAGTGGCCATCTTGAAAGCCTCCGCCTTGATGTGTTACATGTTTCAATTGGGAAGGCGCATGAGTTTGAACTGCCCCTTTCTCAGGAATACGATAGAGGAATCTGTTTTAAGGTATCTTTATTTGTGTATGAGGTATGACCTGTTGAAGTTTGAAATTGAAAGGAGGTAATCAATTCTGTTTATTGTTGCAGGTTTTTCACAGTGATGGCACTTACGCAGCGGGAACATATTGAAATCGTGTTACTGAGCGATGGATGAAATACCAGAGAGATTGCTGCTGACTTCAGTTCCTGCCATCCTCAAAGAAATGACATTTCACTTAATGACAGATCCATGTTATAGGACAGATTTCGTGTAACAGGTTCTGTAATGGACAAGCCATGCAGTGAACGTCCAAGAACAGTCACCAATGAGGAGACTGCAACAGCAATTGTGGCATCGTTTGTGAAAAGTCCACATCACAGTATGTGATGGTTATCAACAATGTCTGGTTTCAGTCAGTGTTCAATCCTGCGTGTGTTGCACACAGGCCAGTGGCACCTATGCCAGTTACAGTTGCAACATCATCTCTCAGAGGATGACCCCCAAATGGCAGGTGCAGTTTGCAGAACGTGCCCTGGATCAGTGTAACAGAAATCCAAACATCACTCGACAGCTGTTCATCAATGACGAAGCTAATTTTTATGTGCAAGGGGAAGTAAACAAGCAGAATCATCGTTACTGGTCACATGCAAACCCCTTGTCCGTGGATTCCTCTAAAGGTGCTAAAGTGATAGTTTGGTGTTGGAGTTGGGACACAAGAATCATAAGTCTGTTTATTGAGGGAACCTTAAAAGGGGATAAGTATCTTAACATGCTCCATGATTATGTACTTCCAACGCTGTTGAATCTTCAGGGTGAAATCCCAACCTTCTTTCAACAAGATGTTGCACCTCCCCACTACGCAATTGAAGTCAGTTTCTGAATGAGCAGCTTGGAGGTCACTGAATAGGTAGGAGGGGTCCTATCGAATGGTTACAATGGTCCCCTGATCATACGATTCTTGACTTTTATCTGTGGAGACATTTGAAATCAACAGTGTATGAGGTAAAAATCAAGAATATAGCCCATCTTTGCTGGTGTACTGAGAAGGCATGTGCCTCTGTTGACCAACAGATCCTGTGTGTGTGCAACAGGACTGGCAAAAAAGACTCCGATTGTGTGTCCAGCGCAATGGAGATCATACTGAGCATACGATGCAATGCCAACTGTGGTAAGTGTCCTAAATCTTAAGAGCTCACAACTCCTACTCAAATAAAGATCTCTTAAAACAGATTTCACGTGTATACTCCCAATGTGCCTCATGACCTCCTTCCCATTTGAAAATACATAACCCAATCCAAGATGGCGAATTCAGCCACTGTCACCATAGTTCCTATAAGTTGCACCCTCACCTACAGACATCCTTACCAGACAGCTTCATGATTTCTTATAGCATCAGATTTTTGTACAAATGTATCCAGACTTTTGCCTCATCCTGTATAGTACATTGTATATGCACCGCACCGAGCCCGCCAGTATCAAGACGTGTCTGCAGATTAGCTCCAAAATGATCAGTGGAGACAAAAGTGAACTCTGATGAGATGCTTCAGGTTGGAGTAATCAGAAGATTAGACAGGCCTTGGGCATCCCCTCTCCATACAGGATGCAAGAAAGATAGACAATGACATCCCTGTTGTGACTAATGCTGATTGAACACAAGAACGATCCTGTATAAATACCCTGTACCCAACATTCAAGAGTTTACCTATGTCCTAGCAGGTGCGAAAATGCTATCAGTACTGGATTGTCGTAATGTGTACAACCAGATTCTGGAGACTTCAGCTGATGTGGTGAAGATGGCGGTGATCACACCATTTGGGCTACTCGAATTTCTATTTATGACATTCAGACTCAAAAATGCGGCCCAATCCTGGCATCGATTCGTTGATGAGGAGCTCCAGGACTTCCCTTCCTGTTACACGTACCTGGACGATATTTTTATATTCTCAGAGGATGTGCAGCCTTATGATAAACATATTCAGGAGGTATGACAGAGGTTTGATACACAAGTGTACTAAGCGCGAAAGTCAGGTAAACTTTCTTGGCTATACAGTCTCAGCCCACAGAAGACAACCATTACTGGAGAAGACTGACATGCTGCACAACCTACCCAAACCTACAGACTACAGACAACTTAGGTGTTTCCTGGGTATGGAAAACTTTTACAATCGTCATTTGCCAATTACTGCTGCCACATAGGCACCACTTACAAATACACTGGGTGCCAACTCCGACAGACAAAATGGGGTGTTTACAACAGAGAGTTGTTGGTGATATATGAAAGCATCAGATATTTCCGCCCATATACTGAAGCCAGGCAAGTAGGAATTTTCGCCTGTTATATAGCTATCAGCTTTCAGCAACATCAGTGTCAGTTAGACCGTCAGCGAGAGCGCATCGCTAGTTTCCTGCTACTAATAAGGAGAGTACACCGTTCGCTTGTTACGTATGTTTACGAGCTTCAAACAGGAGAGACTGAAGTAATGGATAGGAGCTGTGATTGCTGTGTACAGATGCGAGTTGATTTGGCGACCCTTCACTCACAGCTTCAGGCTGCGTTGGCTTCCGTCACACAGCTTGAGGCTGCTGCCAAGGGGCGTCACTGTGGGGGATCGGACACGGGGATCCGAGGGACGTTGAGCACGTCCAACGTTTCCTACGATCGGTTCATTGGTGTAACCTCCCCAGGTACTGCCTGCACTGAAGTTGACCCCCTCACCTGTGGTCGAGTGGGAGATCATTCCAAAGCCTGGCAGGAAGTCGGTTGTGAGCTCTACAAGATCCATGAGCTATTTTATGTTTACATGACAAACCCTAATTCTAGGGCTATATTTTATTTTTCACACATGGATCTATGCCGACAATTGAGAAAACGGCGATGATACATTAGTCCTTACTAATGTAAAATTGCTACCTTCTGAAGAAGACAATGAGCTTGGAAACATAATGGAACAGGGCTGATGGCTTGTTGAGATGCATTATCCTGTAACAGATTTATATTCCTACTGAGTAGCATCAGATTTGATGAGAGGGTGACCAGGGGAATACGAGAAAAGTATGATAAATTAGCAGCCATTGGAAAGGTCTACAGGAATTTTGAAAGTAATTGTAAAAACAATTACCCCTGTCGGAATTTGTGACCATTTATGAAATGCTGCTTTCCTTTCGAGGTTGGTGTAGTTTCATTCAATACAAACCTGCCAAGCTGGTGAAGTATGGCCTGAAAGTGTATGACATGTGCAACAGTAGAATGTGTTATGTGTACAGCTCTGAGATATACTGCGGCAAACAAAGGGAAGATCCTTACTTTACATGGGACACATTATTTATCATAATCAAGCGACTGGTGCAGCCCATTTTAGGTTCTCACAGAAATGTGACCGCTGACAACTACTACACTGTCTATCCATTGGCGCATTTTCTTCTGGAAAACGGTGTAACATTTCTTTGTACAATGAAAAAGAAATCCCCTCAGACTTTCTGGATCTGAAATCCAAAGAAAGGGACTCTTTGCTATTTGGATTCCAGGAGAATTGCATTGTGGTTTCCTGTATGCCAAAGAAGAAAAAATGTGTCCTCCTGTTATCTACATGGCATGATTGCGAGGAAATAGTCGCAGAAACGGGAAAAACCTATCGCAATAATGGAATATAACCATACCAAGGGGAGCATGGATACAGTTGACCAGCAGTGTTCACTTTATTTGACTTCAAGAAAAACTAAAAGGTAGCTGCTGACAATATTCTTGGGATTTTTGGATATGGTAGGAATAAATGCACACATGTTGTGGATGTAGAGTAATATAGACCAAACACAGAGTAGACACGACTTCCTGGAAAATATAGCTTTCAGGTTTCTTGAAGAACACTACAAAGACCATGCAAAACCTCAGAATTTGCAAAAGGATATATACTGTTTTTTCATTTTATTGTGTTATCGATTAGGTATTAGTTGGTTCAGTAGATCTGTGCCAGGAAAGTGACCCACACAAGGATAACAAGCCTATTGCACGTTGCTTGACACGCAAAGTGCAAACGTTTTGTATGTAAGAATCACTTAACATGCCAAGTAGTTTGTGATTGCTGTCATCTTAGAGAAGATGGGAAAATGGAAGCACAGAGCGGTTTTTTATTTTGCTGAACAACAGTCATGCAATATTTGTTAAAGGAACAGACCACCATTTGACAGTTTTATTGTATATTCAAGTACAACTAAGGTTTTGGCCTTTTATGCAAATGCCAGGTACTTGATTATATGTCTTTAACACTCAAGCTCAAAGTTGGCAGTAAATTTAATTTAATCCATAAATATAATTTATGGCCAACTTTGAGCTTGACGTTATGTTAAGTGTCATGCAACATATGTTACAGACATGAAACCAAGTACTTGAAAATCGTATAAAAGGCCGAAACCTGATTTGTACTTAAATAAACAATTAAACTATCAAATGGCAGTGTGTTCCTTTTTAAAAAAAGAAGTGCAGAGCGATTGATAGTAAGTGTTTTCATAATTATTTATGTTGTAATTTATAATATCATTAGGTTTTAATTATGAGAAATAAATGTATATACTGTAATTATTCAATATTATACTTTATTGAAAGCAAAAGTATTGCCATTATAATATAAATCATAGTTACATATTCGTTTATCTTTTCCCCTAAATTGGACAGAAGTTAAAATAAACATTATTCTTCTGTGACTTTTATGTCCTTGTATCGCACTGACATTATACAAGCAACGATACTCACAAAAATGTAGGAATGGTACTATTTTTGAAACGCGGCAACCGGGTTCGCGCGCGGTATCTCATGAGACTGTGACGCTCGCGGTATCACAGTCTAATATAACAGTCGCGACACTCACTGCTGTAAAAGTTGTTGCCGTTTGACAGATGGAGCGACACTAGCGCTCCAAGCGGTAGGTAAGGTGAACGTCAGACGCGTCGTAAGCATAATGTTTGTTTACATCCATTTCCTACGTAATTTCCGCATTATTTGAGTTATTTTCTTGCCTCCAAGGGTTTGTGTGGTATCAGAAGGCATATATGTTTCTAAAAATGATTCTAAAATAAGCGCCAGCACGGACAAAAATCATGAATAGAGTGGCAAGCTACAACACATTCGTGAAGAAACACTTGTGACATTGGACAGAATTGCAGCTTACCACGTTCATATCAAAAGAATATAAACACACAGATTCACATGTCAGAAGCACAGACATGTACCTCTACTTGCAAAAACGATCGACAGCTCGTTTATCGTTCTGTAGGCCTACTGCGTTTGTTTGTCATTTTCGCCTGTTGCCACAAGTACGACCTTCATCTTTTTATTATTCTAAGTGGGACAAGCAACTGCCAAATAGTGGGAAGAATATGCTGAAAACACTATAATGAGCTGATTACACTACATTTCACGAAAAACCAAATATTTGTATAATTTTCAAACAATCTGTCAGTGAAGAAGGTGCTGACAAAATAATGTCATCACACGAAAGAAGCAAGGGAAATTAAGTGACTAAGAACAGAAGTGAACGAAATACATACCAAAGAAATCAGCAGCCCAAATGAGCCAACTTCTTCAGTTTCTTATTTGCTTTCTTGTTGTTAGAAACTACGTCTTGATTCCAATATTTCAGCCTGTAAACGAGTCTCACTTTAACAAATAACTTGATTAACAGCAGCTTAGTTTCTTCACAACATCCAGGAGGAAAACTTGGGACAGCCATCAACAAGTTCACATATAATTCACCACAGTTTTTCTTGTGAGAATGTTCATCAAAAACTGAAGCCATCTGATTTTCACAATCCCTAAAAAATAAACAAATATTTTCACTGCAAATAACCAAGCTTCCAAAATTGTCTTCGTAACTTTTGAAATGGCAATAAAATTTGCCATTTGCATCTAAGTCCTGGCTGTTGTCTACAAGTAGATTCCTGCACTTGACACAATTATGTAAAGAAAAAAGTTTCTTCAAGATGTAACCAAACACATATCTCATACTGTTTTGTTCTCCAAGGTCTGCTGGAACTTCCACATTTGGTAGCTTTGTTGCAGAACTTGTATCACTACTGCATAACAACTGTGAGACCTTTAATGTTTGAGCAGATTTCATGTCCAGTATTGCCTGACCCCAGTCAATTCCTTCACAATTACTGCTTGCCACATTAGAAGAATTTATCAGTTTGCTTAGTGTACAGTTGTTAAATGCAGCACAAAACTGCCTTGGAGATGGGTTGCTGCAAAAACCACCTCTCTGCCTTATAGTTGAAAAAAAGTTTTCCAATGTGTCTTGGTTAATTTTACGTGAGAATAAGTACAATTTTGTTCCAGTCAGTAGCTCGGCAGCAAGCATTTCCAAAGCACATATATTGCTTAGAAGCCCCTTTACACATTTTATCCTCAGGGAGTAATCTTTTCCATCAGAGCCTACAAATTTCCAAGAGTGAATCCATGGCTTCATCACATGTAGAACATCCAGATGCTCTGAATCACTCCTAATACAGTTCCTTAGATGCACAGGCCCTTTCACACTGTATGTATTAAAGATATCAAAAATGTCATTAACTTTCTGACAAAAGTCTGAAGTGCCAGTTGCAGATAATGGCATACTACCGCAAAACACAAGTGTGTCAATACCAGCTGCCACTGTATGGCTTAACACACGAACTGCAGTACCCACTTTCATTTTTGAAAAAGCTGGCAGTTCGACAGCTTTTTTAGTCAGCTTGGGAGCTAACTTGTATTTCCTGTGCAAGTCATTTGAATAGAGCTGAGAAATGTCCTTCCAAGAAGCAGTACCAACCAAACCATCATTTGATGTATGAATTATGTCATACCTAAATAGGTTGTTTCTGATGCTCTTAAACAAATGTGGGGTGTCATAGAAGAAATAGATCTTCTGCTCCTCATATACCAAACTTGGATTGTCTTGTGTAATTCCCAGTCTCTTTCTCCAGTCCACAAAATTTGAACCCTGATCAGTCACACAGGTCTTCACAACCAAGCCAATTTCCTTAAGTCTTTTGACTACTTCATAAAATATAGCAGTCAAATGAATAGCTCCCACTGTTCCTTTACAAAAACAGTAAAGCAATGGTTGTTTGAAACATGAAAAAATGCCATTAATCATTATCACCAACACACTGTTGGCAATTTTAGCTGTGCGTGTAAACCCCAAGTCCTCAAAACCAATAACAGTGTCAGAAGTGCTGTCATATGTCAAATTTGCCATTAGCGACATTTCATCCAATGACATATTCACAAGTTTATCATTATCAGAAAAATGTTGCACCTTTTGCTTTAAAAGATGGAATATATTGTCACTTATCCCACATTTTATTTGTATGCCTTCCACATACCTTTGTAGTGTACGCACTGATGGAAGCATAAAACATTCTGATAAAAACCTGTATGCCTGAGTGCTGTAATACAGTAAATTTAGAGCAAACAGCTTATTTTCGTCTTTCCATCTTGCAGCACGTTTCTCTTTCAATGGCATGCTAATCTGGCTTAACAACAAGTCAAGGGCATCTTTTTTTAAATATCGGGATCCTATAGTCTTTAACATTCGTTTGTCCTTGTTCACTTGCTCCTTCTGATACAATTTCTGTCGCTGTCTGTAGGCACTTTCCTTGTCCCGTAATAGTTTCGCTCGATGTCTAGCGATTTGCACATTCTGAAACTTCACACGCTTTTGCAAGACACGAACAGCTGCACTTAATCTAACCACTTCATCGTCAAAGCAGGTCTGTGTTGACGATTCACACGAATCTGGCACTGATACATGGTGAGCTGAACCAGCTGCTTCTGTGTCATAGGACTGTTTTACTGCTTTAGATTGACTGTCGAATCTTTGTGGCAGTTTCCTCTTCATCGTCAGCTGAGGTGGCTTATTTGGAATGTCAAACAGGGTGGGTACTGCATTCCACACGAGTTTGTTGTTGTCTGCGTTCATGAACTGGTTTTGTTCGAAATGTAGCGAACAAAACCTAATATTACTATACAGGTACACTGGGTCTTTCTTCATGAGGTCTTCTCGCCTGCTATTAACAAGCCATTTTCTGCTCCTAAAACGAAACATTCATCATTTATACACATATAGTTTGCAAGTGAATCCTGACGATACAGTTTAGTAACATGATGGTTATACCTCTCAGGATCCTTAGGAAACCTAAAAAAAGACAGCTTTGGTGTCTTCTTTCTGTTGTTGGTGCAATTTATTGCGCTACAAACGCTCCCGCCAGTAAAAGCCATTGTAAAAATCAAAATAAACAACCACTACTCTCCTTCACGATCGCGCCGAACTCACAGTGTAACCTACCAGCCGCTTGGGGCGCTGCTGGCGCTGTAGGCAACAAAATCGAGGCGAAGTGTCGCGACTGTTATATTAGACTGTGGCGGTATGTAGAGGGCTAATTGAAAGCTGTTGTAAGTGAGATGAGGAAGTTCTGTGTACCCTAAAGTTCTTTGAGGTAGTATTGTTTTGTGTAGTTAGTTGCGATCATTGGTTAAGTGGACAAGAAATTTTAGTAGGATAACATAAAATATGGCTGATAAGTCGATAATGAAGGTGGGTGAATGAGATATACAATTGATTTCAAAGTTATGCGTAATATGTGTGACGCAGGGTGAACGTGCGTAGTAGTTTTATCACGGCATGCACTGTGTTAAAGTAAGGTTTTCTAGTGACCGCGTCTGAAATGTTTGTGTTTCTCTGTATACAGCAAATCGCCGAACAGAAACTTAAAGCTTTTTCAATCGGCTCAATGGGAAAACGTCAGCTCTCCAAGAAGGAGCTGGAGGAGCAGAGAAAAAAGGAGCAAGAAGTAGCTGCCGCTCAGGTACTAGAAAAAAATAAACTTAATATTGTTATTGTTTTTGAATAAACAGTTATGTTTACAAGAACAATCTTTTCTTTAAAATCTTGCCTTCTCTGCTCTATCTTTTACTCACATAAGATCCACGAAACAAATAAATGATCCTAATTTTGTAAGTAGTTTGGGTTGAGACTGTAGACACACTAAATGTTTGGGTCGTACAAATTTTTCACTGATTTGATACGGTCGTACTTGGGAACCATTTTTGGAAAAATCGATTCATATAATTGTGGCTATACTTCCAATTAATTATTTGCAATATTAGCTTGCGTTCGCAAAGTTCAATGTTCATTTCATGTGTAGATAACGTAACGCCGAACGAAATATTGAAGAGACTTGGAAATGTTACAAGGTTACTGTAGGTATTTGATATGTTTATAAATGAGGATAAATGTTATTTATTGTTCTCCACACTGAATATCGTCAAGCCCCTTACCTTCAACTCAAATCACTCGACGATCGCGACATGTTGTGTAGTCTATTAGTAAATTTGGACGTAAAGTTTCAGCGCACGCTTGTTTATTTTGAAAGTATGCATAGGCTACCGGAGAATAGACGCATATTTGTGACCTGCACTTCTGGAGTTACTGTAGATTTGTGGTGGTTTTAGTGCTGGGTAATGTGTGTTATAATGAGCAACACAGTATTTGTAATCTCATCGAGAGCAAGACTGAATGTTCCATTAGATCTGCATTATTTGTTGGATAACCACCCAATTGTGGCATTCTTGTCAATAGACAATATAGGAGAAATATATTGCAGTAGAGATTAGTTGAAGTCATTTATACGTAGAAAAAATTGTTTTCAATTGCTCTAAAACAATGCCCTTCAATTAATCACTGTTTATGCAAACAACTTAGGCCCATTATATGTGTGTTGCAACTAGAATATCTAGTACTGGTATATCATGTGCAGCAGATCGTACACAGCTAACAAAGTGTGGCCTATCAACTACAATAATGCACAGGTTATACCTGGTATTGGATGTCATGAAATAAGGGCTGTTCTGTCAGTCACATTATTGTTTACCAGTACAAGGTAAAGAGTACACTGAATTAGTGGACATGAAGGTTTGTTAGTCATTATTTCTACTCCAAGGTTATACCTAACTATACCAATCATGCAAGGCTACTGAGGACTTATCTCTGGAGTTAACAGTATGTCAATGAAGCATGACTGCATATAAATCATTTGTATCTCTAGTGCCCACAGAATTAAAACTCTTACCAATGCTCATGTAATCTGCAAGAAAAAAGTATGAGGGTGGAATGTTGAAGATTTCCACAGCCGTATCCTTCCTCAGAGAGGACAAGTTGTATCCCGAAAATTTTCTTCAGTGTGAGTTGTGTGGAGGAGTTTTAGGCCTGGTTTGGATAGCCTTGGAAAAGCTATGTTGGAGAGAGAAGTATGGTGTATGGCCATTTTGATGCTTGAAGTTTATTTAATGGATCTTTCTTTGGTTTATGGTAGACGTGCATTACCAGGTGCCAAATTATTATCTTTTGTGTTTATCTTGTTTACATGCATTCAGTGTCTTCTTCATAGTGGGTCATTCCATGTGAACCTTGATCATTAAGTATTTTGTAATTTTTGATATTTAATCTACCAAGCATAATACCAAAAAATCAAAAAAAAAAAAATTGGAAATTTTGATTATGAGTCATTAATTTTTAAAGTTTCCAAAACTGTACCTTTTTGTCACATATTGAAGCTTTTAAATGGCCATAGGCCTATATCACACTGTATTTGACATAGAATACATCTGAAATTTATGCTATAATATTCACCATAAAGCATGTTGCAGATAGACATAATAAGAGACTGTCGCAAAATGAGCTTTCGGCCAATACATATAACTTTTAGTCTACAGTAGTTTTAAGTCATGCTTGTAGACAACACTGTGTGTGCATTTGTGCCCTATAATTAGGCCTACTGTAAATTGAAAATTACACACATCCTAAAGTTTTGCATCACCACAGTTCCGAGAGTTCCGGAACCTGTGCAGGAAACTGGAATAGAGATCAACACAAACATCATTTCCGGCCTTTTTATTGCTCATGAATACCACACATTGCATTTTGTACAACCATACAGTGAGGCCTTCAGAGGTGGCGGTTCAGATTGCTGTACACATCAGTACCTCTAATACCCGGCAGCACGTCCTCTTGCAGTGATGCATGCCTGTATTCGTCGTGGTATACTATACACAAGTTCATCAAGGCACTGTTGGTCCAGATTGTCCCACTCCTCAATGGCGGTTCAGTGTAGTTCCCTCAGAGTGATTGGTGGGTCACATTGTCCATAAACAGACCTTTTCAATCTATCCCAAGCACATTTGATAGGGTTTATGTCTGGAGAACATGCTGGCTACTTTACTCGAGTGGTGTTGTTATCCTGAAGGAAGTCATCCTTAAGATATAATGGAAAATGCATAGTGTCCCTTACATTATTTATGTTAATTGTTAGATAGCATAGCTTAGCACAATTTTAAAATTGTAAAGTGAAATGGGTTAATTTTTAGATAGCATAGCTTAGCACAATTTTAAAATTGTAAAGTGAAGTGCGCAGTATTAGTACTCAATAATTTCATTCTAACAGTAGTTTAATGAATTGGATTTCAAACGAAGTGCAGTTGAGATACAGTCAGCTGTATGAATAGCTGTAAAATAAAATTTGTTTCCATATGTTCCCCTTGGAATATCACCAGAAAATTTGGCAGACACATTAACAAATAGCTCACAGCCAATGTACATCTTTAAAAAATATATGGTTTGCAATTGCCAAAATTTTTGTTCGTGAAAAGTTAGAATTTTAATGAACTTGCTCATCCAGCATGCTACACTAAACTGAATAAAATGGCATAAAATAATGAAAAATCAAAGATGGAATGTAACAATATTAAGCCTTCCATGACCACCAGCAGCGTCCCCACATACCGTAATGCCATCCCAAAAAATCAGGGAACCTCCACCTTGCTGCACTTGCTGGACAGTATGTCTAAGGTGTTCAGCCTGACCGGGTTGCCTGCAAACACGCCTCCGACGATTGTCAGGTTGAAGGCATATGCGACACTCATCAGTGAAGAGAAAGTGATTTCAAACACTGAATGGTCCATTTGGCACATTGTTGGACCCATCTGTACTGCACTGCATGGTGTCATAAAAGATGGACCTCGTCATGGACGTCAGGAGTGAAGTTGTGGTTGCACTGGACAATCTGGACTAACAGTGCCTTGGTGAACTTGTGTATAGTATGCCACGACGAATACAGGCATGCATCACTGAAAGAGGACGTGCTCCTGGGTATTAGAAGCACTGATGTGTACAGCAATTGCGCACAGTTTGAGTCATAACACGACGTCCTGTGGCTGCACAAAAAGCATTATTCAACATACATCCACAGTTAGCGGTCATCCACTGCAGTAGTAGCCCTCTGGTGACATGAGCAAGGCATGTCATTGACAGTTCCTGTCTCTCTATATCACCACCATGTGTGAACAACATCGCTTTGGTTCACTCTGAGGTGCCTGGACACTTCCCTTGCTAAGAGCCCTTCCTGGCACAAAGTAACAATGCACATGTGATCGAACTGTGGTATTGAACTACAGACATGGTTGAACAACAGACAACTCAAGCCGTGTACCTCCTTCCTGGTGGAATGACTGGAACTGATCAGTTGTTGGACCCCCTCCGTCCAGGGGGCACTGCTCATGCACGGTTTTTTACATGTTTGGGCGGGTTTAGTGACATCTCCGAACAATCAAAGGGACTGTTCTGTGATGTAATATCCACAGTCAACGTCTATCTTCAGTAGTTCTGGGAACCGAGGTGATGCAAAACTTTTTTTTAATGTGTGTATATAAAATGGAAAGTGCGTACTATCCCTCACATTCTACATCTACATCCGTACTCTACCAACTACTGTGAGGTGCATGGCAGAAGATACATCCATTTGTACCAGTTGTAAAGGTTTCTTCCCGTTCCATTCACGTAAGGACGTTGGGAAGAATGATGGATTGAATGCTTATGTGCGAGCAGTAAGAATTCAGACTGTATCCTCACAATCCTTATTATTCATGTAAATTATGTGGCATCTATTAGTGGAATTTAAAATAATAAAGCAAAGTGTGCGTATTTAAAACAAAAGCATACACATCTATTGACAGTAATTCACTTTAGTAGAGATTGATTGTTGAGATAAAATTAGGAAGGCATTGATGAGGAGGGGAAGAAGACCAAGTTGCTTTGTTCGTGTAGAACTCTATAAGCACATGTGCTAAGGAGACAAAAAGGCACTGTCATTATTTAAAGTGCTGAATCATCCTATAAAACACTGAAAGGTGGATGTTGGAGTACAGGTGCCAAGTGCAGCCCACAGAGTGGAATATTAGGCATTTTATATCATGCCACTGGGACTTTTGTGCCACTGTTTCACCTAAGGATGCTAATGAAGAATGAAACTAATGGCTTAATATACACACACAAAATAAAGACTTTCTCTTTGCAAGACACTCAAATAGCTCATTGTTAAATAATAACAGCTGCACTATTGTTTAATTATTGATTATTTTTAATGTATTTGTAAAATGAAGCTATAATTTGTGAAATTATTTGTAGTCCTCATTGAGTTTTATTGCATGTCCTTTGTCCCTCAGTGTCCACCACCCTGGGGCTTTTAACGTTGAGGTTTTAGTGTGTTCAGAGTGTCTGGCTACTTTCTTATGCTCATGGTCAGCCAGCCATGGTAATCTGCTTTCTTGTTTTTGTTTTTTTTCTCCCTGTTTCTTGCTTGTCTCTGTGGTTTTCTTGTCCTGTTTTGTCCATTGTAGTAGTGTTTATTGTCCTCCTGTCGTTCTTCTGGTTCTTCCTTTCTCCTGTTATTGTGCTATACGTCTTCCTTGTTTTCTTCTTTCCCTTGGGTAATTGTTCTACTGGTAACATGGGATGGCCTCACAGTTTGGTCATGTCCCCCTCCCCCCCCCCCCCCCTCTTTTAAACCAACCACCCACCAACCTCTTTTATTATTGTGATCAGCCAGCCCAGACCATCTGCTGTATGGTTTTAATGCCTTCTTCTACTTTTCCTTGTGGTGTATGTTTTCTCCGTTTTTTTGTTTGTTCCATTCGTTTTCTTTTTAGGTGTGGTGTTGGTTCTTTTTGTACCTTGAACCTTGCTTTCGTCACGGAAAAGGGGCTGATGACCCTGTAGTTTGGTCCCTTTATACCCCAAACCAATCAAAACTGCATACTGCACTGCACTCTCTGCAGACTCAGTGCATTTCAAATTCACTGTGCCACCATGACATTACACAACTCAACACAGTTTCGTCACAGGTCAAGGCAGACGAGGAATATCGAACACTCAAGTTACTCCAATAAATAACTTGCTTAGATTAAACATTGATCAGCTTACAGCATTTCTTCATTTAAATAAATTGCTTAAATTAAACATTGATCAGCTTACAGCATTTCTTCATTTCTTTGGAGCTGCAACAAATAATATAGGCAGAATCCTTGGCAGACATGGTATTCAATTCATTATCCAACCACTCAAGAAAATCACAGGTGCTGGACAAAGTAAAAGACAGTCCCTGTCTTAACAATACCAGAGAAGGAAAGTTGCTACTCACCATATGGCGGAGATGCTGAGTTGCGATAGACACAATAAAAAACACACACACACTATTTTGTTTGTTGAATGAAACTGAAGTCTTACCCCTTCCGTCTACCTGCTGGGATAATGTGACACAAGAATCCGTTAAAGAAGGCAGCGGAATCACCCTAGTTGATGCACTGAAATGCCAGAGAGAAGTAAATTTTGGGGTTATCCAGCATGTACCAAAATCAGCATTGCAGTTGGCGTTCTTGCACCACAGCCATTGACATACTGTGGTAACATATGGAAGTTTAATGACTTAATGACATCTTCATGACGTAATATGACTAACCAAATAAAGTACTACACAGCCTACAGATATCTTCTGGGGATAGCAGTAGAGAAAGTCTCATAGAAAGCTTGAGATAACATATAAATCTGATGCGGGAAGAAATTTGTGGAGCATTTATCCAAGAATGTCACTGCAACAAACTTTGTTCTCAAGGAATATATACGTCTTAAATTTCCATTGCCTTGCTTGCTATCATTTTGCTCTGCTTGAAGGGCCTATTTAGTAATTAAAATTGATAAAATTTCTCTCACCACCCGCTCCCCTATACCTTCTCATTTGTGTGTTTAGCCTACATGTTCCAGGTGGGATTGTTTCAGCAGTAGGCTGGTGTATAGTCTTCTGTTTAAAATAGTGTTAATATTAGTTTCTTACTTTTAAATTTTGAATACAGCTATGAATTTGTTGTATGCTGTTTGTGTACAATGATATATAGGTCTTTATTATGCATTACTACATCTTACCAGCAGTAATTCCTTGGGAATTAAATTGTTTCAGGCATTTGAAGAGTTTGTAGCAACCTTCCAAGAAGCACCAAAGTCTGGAAAGGTTTGGGTTAAAGCCGGCACCTATGATGCAGGGCGAAGGCGTAAGTACATAATTTGTAAAGTGTATTATCTTTTTGTTGAAAAGGTGTGAAATTTACCAGACTGTCAGTTCAATTAGTCACAGTTGCAAATTACTAACACTACTTGTTCACAGACAAGTGGAAAAACTGGTAGAAGCTGATCTCGGGGAAGATTAGTGTGGATTCTGTAGAAATGTTAGAACACACAAGGCAATGCTGACACTATAGCTTGTCTTAGAACATAGTTTAAAGAAAGGCAAACCTACATTTCTAGCATTTGTAGACTTAGGGAAAGCTTTTGACGATGTTGATGGAATACTTCCTTTGAAATTCTGAATGTGGCAGGGGTAAAATACAGGGGGTAAAAGGATATTTATAATTTGTACAGAAACCGGATCCCAGTTATAAGAATTGAGGGGCGCAAAAGGAAAACAGTGATTGAGAAGTGAATGAAACAGGGTGGTAGCCTATCGCCGATATTATTCAGTCTGTATATTGAGCAAGCAGTAAAGAAAACAAAAGAAAAATTTGTAATAGGAATTAAAATCTATGGAGAAGAAAGAAAAAAAAGAAAAAAAACTTTGAGGTTTGCCGATGACTTTTTAATTCTGTCAGAGACAGCAAAGGACCTGGAAGAGCAGTTGAATGGAATGGGCAGTGTCTTGAAAGGAGGATATGAGGTGAACATCAACAAAGGCAAAACAAGGATAATGGAAAGTAGTTGAATTGAATCCGGTGATGCTGGGGAACTAGATTTGGAAATGAGAAATTTGAGGTAGTAAATGAGTTTTGCTATTTGGGAAGCAAAATAACTGATGGTGGTTGATATAGGAAAGATATAAAGTGCAGAATGGCAATGGCAAGAAAAGCGTCTCTGAAGAAGATAAATTTGTTACATCAAGTATAGATTTAAGTATCAGGAAGTCTTTTCTGAAAGTATTTGTATGGAGTGTAGCCATGTTTGGAAATGAAACACAAACAGTAAACAGCTTCAACAAGAAGAGACTATAAGCTTTTGAAATGTGGCACTACAGAAAAATGCTGAAGATTAGATGGGTAGATCACATAACTAATGAGGAGGTACTGAATAGAATTGGGGAGAAGAGAAATTTGTGGTATGACATGACTAAAAGAAGAGATTGGTTGGTAGGACACATTCTTAGGCATCAAAGAATCGCCAATTTAGTACTGGAGGGAAGCATGGGGGGTAAAAATCGAAGGGGGAGACCAAGAGATGAATACGGTGAGCAGATTCAGCATGGTGTTGGTTGCAGTAGTTACTCGGAGATGAAGACACTTGCACAGGATAGAGTAGCATGGAGAGCTGCAGTAAACCAGTCTTTGGACTGAAGACAACGACCACTTACCCGAACAAAGATTGTGGATATTTTATGATAGAGATTGCCTGCATAGCCTTTTTCATACCAGCAAGGTTGTTTTCATTGCTTTTTATGATGTGACTGTAGTATTCTAATAGTTGATTTATGGTATTGTCGTGTAGATGAGCCCTAATAGTCCTGCCACCATACAGCAGCATCTTCAACAGCTCCTGCTTACTCCATTGAATTTGTGTGCCTGTTCTTTTCTGTATGTGGTTGACACACACCTACTTTTCAGGTGTCTTCTTGCTTTAGGGTCTGCTGTTAACAACAGATTTGAGTCAGCTAGTGTCAGCATCTCCAATGAACTGCACATAGTGAATCTATTGTTTTTGTAGAGGCCTTATGCATACTGTTTACAGCTGAGATATTTTCCATTCTTTCACTAGAGCCGGTGTAATGCACTTTGGTTCATGCTGTGTCTTGTAGCCTGCACTTGACTTTGCAATACTACATCCATCTCAATTTTTGCATAAAATTTCTGCATCTAGGGCCTTACTAGTGGCAGCAGCACAAGAGTTCAAAAACTGATGGCTGATCCTTTGCCAAGTATCATCAAATGTAATGCCTCTCACTGTTTTCTTAAATCGCCTCCTGCGTTGCTGTTTCCATTCGTTTTTCTGCTACTTCTACCATTTTGTGTAGTAAAACATCTCTGTGTTTTGATATTCTTGTAGTGTGGCATGGCAGATTCATTACAACTCACAATATTTTCCCAGCAGCAGGACTTTTCCCAATGAACCCAGTCCACAAAAACGCCTTATTTATGACTCAAATAAATCATTATCTGTGCAGTTTTATTAAGTAAAAAATTGATTGTGGCTTCTACAGTTTTCTCATGAAACTGTCAATCTATGAGCTAACTGATGTCTTTTAGAGGCATCTTCAGTGATGTTTACTTTCCATCCACATAAACTACAACTTGTGGTTTCCTTTTTGCTCTTTTCATGATCAAACATAGTAATTAACACACAAGATCAGTTATATACCAGCACAAAGAATGAAGTAGTTACACATGTTTTACCAAGAACATTACATGCACAACATAAATAAGAATCACAGCTGTTATGCCAGTCCTACCAATATATGCAGCAAGATTTCCACTAGAATTTTAATCAAATGACAGCCTTCTAGACCTTATAGCTCACAAGATATTAAATTTTAACTGAACAATGGTTTATGAATTCCTAAAAATGTTCTACATGCTTCGAGTCAGCTGAATTTAGTAAGTTGCACGCCAAATTAATCAGCATATTCCAAAGAATGTTTCTGCATAAAATCTTAAATTCTTTCAACAAAATGCCCATTTCTCTTAAAGAACTCTCAGCTAAACAATAGCTACAGCCTGAACACTGTCGTACATGGGCATGCCTTCCTGAGAACAACCATGAGAAAACTAGAAGTGGAGCATTTAGAGTAACAAGCAGAAGCACATTGGATCATTTTCAGGTGTAATGAATACTCTTCGAAGTACAGGAAAATAGATGTTTGAGCAAAGCTTAGCCAAAAGCCCTGATTTTGTAAGGTAATGTTTCCAATGTTGATTCTTATTGTTTGTAGTTGGATTTTTTTCTCTTGAGCTAAAATCCCTGAATAACATTTGGCCCACGTTTATTCTTGGCTGTGGATTCTAAAAGCTCGGACTCAGTCTTCTGATTCTGCAGTAGGTGCTGGAAATCTAGAATTTAGCACAATATGGAATTGTGTAAATAAATATGATGCTTCTCGGATCTATGTGCCATATACACTGACGTAACAAAAGTCATGGGACAGCAATATGCACATTTGCCAATGGTATAAAAGGGCAGTGTATTGCTGGAGCTGTCATTTGTACCCAGGCAATTCATGTGAAAAGGTTTCTGATGTGATTATGGCTGCACAAAGGTAATTAACAGACATTGAATGTAGACTGGTAGTTGGAGATAGATGCGTTGGTCATTCCACTTTGTTAGAGAATTCGATATTTCAAGATCTACAGTGTCAATAGTGTGTCTAGAATATCAAATTTCAAGCATTACCTCTGTGGACAGAACTGTGGCCGACAACCTTCACTTAATGACTGACAGCAGTGGTGTTTGTGTAGAGTTGTCAGTGCTAACAGACAAGGAACACTGTGTGAAATAACCGCAGATATCAATGTGCGACACACGACGAATGTATCCTTTAAGACAGTTCAGTGAAATTTGGTGTTAATGGGCTATGGAAGCAAACAACTGACGCGAGTGCCCTCGCTAACAGCTTGACATCACCTGCAATGCCTCTCATGGGCTTTTGACCTTATTGGTTGAGCCCTAGACGACTGGAAAACCGTGGCCAGCTCAGCTGAGTTCAGATTTCAGATGGTAAGAGCTGATGATAGGGTTAGTGTGGCATAGACTCCAAGAAGCCATGGATTGAAATAGTCAACAAGGTATTGTGGAAGCTGGTGGCGCTATGTAATGGTGTGGGCTGTGTTTACATTGAATGGACTGGGTCCTTGGCTCCAACTGAACTATTGGCTAGATATTGTTATGTTCAGCTACTTGGAGACCATTTGCAGCCATTCATGGATCTCATGTTCCCAAAAAATGATGAAATTTTTATGGATTACAGTGAGTCACCTTATGGGGCCACAAGAATGTTCCGAACAATTTGAGTGAATTATCTGGCCACCCAGATCGCCCAACATGAATCCCATTGAACATTTATGTAACATAATTGTAAGGTCAGTTTGTGCACAAAATCCTGCAACGGCAACACTTTCACAATTATGAATGGCTATATTTCTGCTGGGGACTTCCTGTGACTTATTGAACCCATGCTACTTAAAGTTGCTTCACAACGCTGGACAGAAGGTTGTCTGACTCTGTATTAGGAGATATCCCATGAATTTTGTCACCTCTGTGTTTTCATGAATTGAATCCCATTAACTCTTCATGGTAAACAGCTTTTTCTACAAAAACATTACCACAACTTTAAAACTCGGTATATCAAAATCAACGTAAACTCGATAGTTCGGGATATCGGTAAGAATGTATTAATTTTTCTATCATGGTTTTTTTCCATCAATCTGTACTTACCTCTTGCAATATTACTGCTGTAACTGCTGTCGTACCTTAAATACATGCGTTAACCCATGAGATGACTTGCCACACCAGAAAACAACAAAATTGCATAGTAGTTGCACTGTCATATACACTAAATCATTGTATATCATTTTATTGTTCGCAGACACCATTCGTAGGAAAGATACACACAGTGTTTCACATCACTCTTCTGGAGTGATGTATAACACCAGAATCTGGAGGTCATGGCAACAAACAAGTATATTGATTACATTTTAAAAACGAAACCAGAACCTCTTATGTCTGTTAATGAAAGTGCTCCTTTTCCATTTACAAATATTCTCTCAGTGATTACAGATGCTATTTCATTGAAAAATTACTGAAATTGTGAATATTATTCATTAAATAGCTTTCTAAATGACTGACTGAAGTAGGTCAGTGCCTTTCACTAGATTTTTCAATGCTCGGATGAAATTTTATTTTGGAGGTTTGCTGTTTAATGACTTATAATAATGCAGTGTGCACCTAAAAAGTTATGACTGATCTCAGAAAACAAAGGAAACAAGATTTACAAACAAAATATCTATACTGGCTTCAAAATAGTTACCATTAGCTGCAACACATTTCTGACTTCAGTTGTAAAGCTTGTGGAAACTGTCAGCAAACACTTCTTGAGGGATTGCTTGGAGCAACATAGTGACATGTTGTATATCAGTGTCATTACTGGAGATATCTACTGCTATCAATATGATTCAGAGTCCAATGACAGTCAGTGGCATTTTGTTCATCCTATTCCCTGTCTCCTTTGGGTAGACATTCATGATGGGTAATGCTTGCTGTCAAAAGAGGCTATAACATCATTTTAATTGTGAATTTTGTCAGATGACTATTTGTGGGAGGCTCGAGCCTAAATGAAACTGTAGCTGTAGTGACAACTGTCTCATATCTATCGTAATTAGGTCTCTAACCACATAAACACACCCACTGCGACAAACTTGTTTCCAGTGGCAGTGTTTGGATGGCTTTGGCAGTGTTTAGATGGCTAGAGACCTAATTATGAAATAAAAACATGTTTCTGTTGCAAACATGTTTCCTAAGGTGTTTTGCAACATGTGTGCAACTCTTTTCTTGTTAAGGTCTCTGTCCACATTAGTGGCAAACAGTTCTCGTAGTGTATTTACATCATATGCAGTGCTGTTTCTTGTACTTTATTTGCATTGTGTGCTATGTTATCTCTAGTGATGAGAAAACTATATTGATATGTGATGCTGCACTGTTGATATGCCAAAGTTCAAGTCAATGAAAATAAGGTATTGGCATCATTGGTGAATGAAAATAGACTTTAAAAGAACTGTCAGGAATAACATGCTGCAGGAGATGAATATGATAGATAGCTCTTGTTTCCGTAATTACAGTCAGTGTCATCCATTGATTTTGAAATTATAGGAAATATAGTAACACCATTTATTTTTAAAAAAAGACATAACTTTCGGGAAACCAATTCCAGTCATCCAAAGACTTGCTGTTACTCTTCAGTTTTTGGCAACAAGAGATTTGTTTCAGAGCCTTGTGTATTTATTTCACATTTTGAAGCAAGCTATATATCAAATAGTACCTGAACTTTGCGGATTACTGGTAGAATTCATGAAGGATCATGTAAATGCAACTAAATGAAAAACATTGTTAAATGTGTATATTATCAATTATTCATTCTCCATAATGAGTATATGTCTCAAGAATGGCGACTTCTCAGTCTACTTTCACTTTCAGCATTCCATATGAATGTGACAGGAGAATCAACAGTACTTGTTGGTGCCCCTGACACATCCACACGCACAATTGAAACATACTTTAGTTTAAAAAGTACTGAGTGAGATGGCACAGTGGTCAGCATCCTGACTTGCATTCTAGAGAACAACACTTCAAATCCCCACCAAACCACCCAGATTTAGGTTTCCCACAATTTCCCTAAATAACTTGATGCAGATGCCAGGGTGGTTCCTTAGGAAAGGGTGCAGTCTATTTCCGTACCCAAACTTTTGCAATCTTCGTAATCCAAGCTTGTGTGTTGTCTGTAATGACGGTGCTATTGAAGGGGCGTTAAACTCTTATCTTTGTACTGTTTTGTTGTAAAAAAAATCTAATTTGGCCTGTAGCTAGCCCTCGTTTAGCTTTTGTTTGGTCGTTGTCCTCTGTACTTTTGGCAGTATCCTCAGTATGCGTGCCACTCCTGGCCATAGAATAGAACAGAATAGAATAGGCACCACATTAATAGGTACCCTTTTGCTTCTGCTTTTTACGCTATTGGGAAACATCATTGTAGCTATTTTGCTTCGCTACCACTCATTTTAATTTCTTTTCTGTGGAGGTGATGATGTGGAATGGCCAGCAACTTCCTCATCTGCATCACCATTTCCTATTGGTAAATCATACAAAGCCAAAATCATTGCTGGCACTTTAAACAGCTGGTGTGAAATTCCTTATGTGCTCTCACAATTATGTCACTCCCTCGATTGTGTGAGAGTGATTGATGGGAAGCATATAGTCCTACAGTGCCCTGTTGCTAGTGGGAGTGAATTTTAGACTTAAAAGGGTCATTTAGCATTGTGCTGCTGGCTGTCATTGACAGCATCTGGATGCTGGCTGTCAAGGAAGTATTTCAGACAGAAGCATGGTCAAGAACATGGCCGTAAGTTAACTAATTCACAAAAAATACTGAGTTTGTCACAAGTTGAATGCTTACTTGAAGGAACAAAGGGCCTTCCATATGCTTTTGTGGCAGACAGTGCGTGTTCTTTACAGATGGTTGTTTGCACATTTCCAAACATCTCTGCAACGTGTTGCGAACATTGGCCACGAAGTAGTAGACAGAAACATGGTTTGAAACATTGTTGGAAACTTGTTGCAAACTCAGTTTGAATACGGTGTAAGAGACTTGAATATTTTCTTACTTTTTTCTTTTTCCTTTTTTCCCCCCATTTCAGTTACGTATTATTGTGGAGTGTCTCTCTCCTTGTATGTCCCTCATATTTTTTTAGACATGTTACAGAGTTCACAATTCATTCCATTTTCCTATTAGTTCTTTCCTTACATGCTCACCTGATACTTTTTTAGTAACTGTTACAACAGTCAGTTTAATAGTAGTAAATATTGTGTGTGTGTGTGTGTGTGTGTGTGTGTGTGTGTGTGTGACAGAGAGAGAGAGGGAGAGAGATTTCCAAATGTCTTTCCTATAGAAGCATAATATTTGTCACCAATCCCATACCGGGGTTTAATAAGTATGTTTACTTCTGGAGGCATATGCACAGAATGCATAAGCATATGGTATATACTCTTCGCAATCTGGGTTGTTATTTATAAATTTAATTAGTATCTTTTCTATGTGGCTGATACAATGCAGCTCTAGAATATACATGAGTTTGCACTGTGGAAGTAATTTAATTTGTTATACTTATTTAATTGCAGAGGAAGATACTCGAGAGAAAGGAAAACTGTATAAGCCTCAGTCTAGGTTATCGGAACAGGCTGAAAAATCTTCTACTGCTGAGAGAGCACAGGAATATGCGAGATTACTTGGGGATCGGAAACCAGATAGACCTGGCAAAAAGAGAGACAGAGAAAAGAAAAAAAGTAATTTGGAACTATTTAAAGAAGAACTAAAACTGTGAGTATAATTGTCACTGTGCCAGAACTTACACTTTTATTTCATGCTGCTTTTTACCGTTCGTGATGATTAACCAATTCATGGATGTATATTAATTTTTGTAATCTCTCTTGCTTTTTGCGTTTTTCATAACCTGAAAAATTGCATCTGTTTTCAATATTTTAAAAATATTAATTTGCATTAATGTTATGCCTACCTTTTTTTCGCTCTTTAAGTAACCAAATTGTTCCTCTTCCCATTCCATGTATTTTATCCCACAGAAAGCTACTCATTCCAGGAAACTTGCTACAATTTGTAGAAATTCGTTTTAATTGTGCTCTGCTGAGTATATGTAGTATTTATTTATCGGTTTCAGTTAATTAAACTGTCATGAACTGGAAGGAAAGTTATAACATGTTGACCAATTTTGGTTTAATTAGTTTCATTACAAGAAATTAATCCTTGCAAGTGAAAAAATTTGGTGGGGTAATTAGTAGTTGATAAGAAATTTTCAATACTGTACTCATTGATCTACATTTTTTAATCATACGTAAAATAAAAGTATTGCCACCACTCACATGTAGCAGATCAGTGCGTGGAGCACAGAAACACGTAACAGAAAAAAGCATTTACACTGGGTTTTGAGCACTAGCTCTGTTTCTTACCCCCCGCCCCGAAGGTGCTCACAGTTCTTTCGTTAGTTCATGCATGACGCAAACAGAGCCCCGAGCTATAGCGGCCAATTCTTCATTCCCTGGCTGCATTTCCTTCACCCTGCCCCCCTCCGTCCCTATCCTCCCTCCTTCCCCATTGCCACCTCCTTTCCCCCTCTCGGTGTTCCGATTTGTGTCACCCTGGCTATCCACTTGGTTTCCTGTATTGGTTGCAATTCTGTCCCTTTTGCGTGTTCTTTCATCTGTTTAGGTCCCTATTTGAGGTTTGACCTCACTTCAAAATTTCCTGTTTTTAGTGTGAGCCATATGGGGAAGAAGTCCCTCTCTAGCATCTACGGTGTGGATTCCTCTCCTCCCCCCCCCCCCCCCTTTCCGTCCCCTCTCCCTTCCCCACCGTAGGTCCCTTCCACCCTGCTAGGTCACCAGCATGTGTTGCCAATCTCTGTGGTGGGGCTGTTACATGCTCATGTGGCTGAGCCCCTGACAACACAAGGATCACGCTACTGATACCTGAGCTGTTCCCTCCACATATATGCCAAGGAGTGGTTGCTTATCTTCTTGGAGCATCGGAACTCCCAGCAATAGCCGCCGTGCCAGACGGCCCTTGGTGTGGATGGGCGGCGCCTGTGGGGAGAGCCCTGGTCGGAGTTGGTGTTATCAGTGTGGATGCTTGGCTCATGAAGTGTATCAAGCTGCAAAAATCTGGCTGTCCTCAAATGGCCGTCTCTTTGAATGGTGAAGAATCCTTGAATGCTGTTTTGTATGATTCGGCAACCTTCCCTTCCCTGGCTACACAATGGGAGGAGGGCCAGGCTCGCCATCTTAGGATGAAACCCTTTTCCCATTACCTTGTCTGTACTGGGATGGATGGGGACTCATTCACTGCCACAAAGCCGTTGTTTTTTGTGGAAAATATTGAGGAAGTGAAGTCTCTTAGTAGAATGCGGTCAAGCTCCCTGGTGATCAGAGCTGCTTCTGCCACCTAATCTGCAGCTCTTCATGCCTGTGAGCGTCTTCACAATTTCCCGCTGTCTGTCACTCCTTATCAATCTCTGAATATGGTCCACAGAGTAATTTTTCATAGGGACCTCTTCCTGCAAACTGATGAACTCGGGGCTAATCTGGAGCGGCGTGGTGGTCATTTGTTCGATGTGTGCAGAAGGATTGCAAAGACAACCGCACTGATACTGGCGCCTTCATTCTGGCTTCTGAGGGGGATACCCTCCCAGAGAAGATCAATGTTACGTGCTACAGATGTGATGTGAAACTGTACATACCTCCACCTATGCGGTGCTTTCGGTGCTTGCATTTTGGGCATATGTTTTCCCGCTGTAAGGCGGACCCTTTGTGTGGAGACTGTGGCCACTCACTCCATGAGAGAAGCCCTTGTGTTTCACCATCTGTATGTGTAAATTGTGCTGACTGCCACTCCTGTCACTCGCCGGATTGCCTGGCTTACAAGAGAGAAAAGAAGATCCAAGAATACAAGTCTCTGGATCACATGTCTTATGCCGAGGCTTGCCAAAAATGTGAGAAACTCCATCCAGTGTCACTATCTTCAACTTTTGCCTCTGGTACTTCCATTCCTCCTCCTCCTCCCCCCTTGTTCTTACCCCAGCACCGTCCCACTCTCCCCTCTCCCTCCCCTGCAGTTCACACGGCCTCCTGTCAGGGAACTGCTTCCCCTTCCCAGCCGAAGAAGTGCCTTCCTTCTTCGGCATCTGCCGGTGATCAAGCTCCCTCCCAGGACCCCTCTCCCTGGTGTGTCTCAGGCCAGTTACCACCACTCAGCCACGAGGCACACCATCTGGGAGCCCCAAGGTTGCCTGTTCTGTTTTAGTTCCAGATCTTGCAGAAGCCTGTACTCCCCCTGTGCCTTGCCCTCCTCTGCCTCAGATAGAGAAGAAGGAGGAGAAGAAGAAGAAGAAACATAAATCCCAAGACAAGTGCCCCCTGAGGTGCCATCTCCCCCCTCGCAACCTGAGTCTGACATGTTATTTATGGATGTCACACCAGCCTTGTCGGTGACAACTACTGATGGAGTGACTTGACCTCTTTCTCGGCTTCTTTGTGTCTACCTTGGACTCCCGCCACACGATCATCCAGTGGAATTGCAACTGATACTATGGTCACCTACTGGAAATGCAATGTCTTGTCTCCTCTTATTCCGCATTCTGTCTAGTTCTTCAGGAAACGCATTCTATGATGACTATTCTCCAACTTTTCGTGGTTATCGGGCATTCTGTCAGAACTGTGCTGGCCCCGGGGTAGCATCTGGTGGGGTCTGCACTTTGGTTCACTCCGATGTCATTAGTGACTGAATCCCCCTACGTACCACCTTGGAAGCAATAGCAGTTAGAGTGCAAGCGACTCTGGCAATCAGCATTTGCAATGTCTACCTCCCCCCAGGTAGACCACTTTCTTACATTGCAGTGCCTACCTTAATCCAGCAACTTCCATCCCCATTTCTCCTCCTTGGGTACTTCAACACCCACCATTCACTGTGGGGGAGTGTCACTTCAGTGGGTAGGGGTATCCTACTTGACCAACTTACCATGGACCTCGATTTGTGTCTCCTCAATGATGGTTCCCCTACCCATTTCAGTGCCGCTCATGGCACCTTTACTGCTATCGGTCTCATGATCTCCTCCCCTGCACTCTTGGCTTCCCTACATTGGTCATCCCATGATGACTTTGTGACAGTGACCACTTCGTGGTGATTCTATCATTCCCCTGCTGCTGCCAGGCAGACAGGCCCCCATGTTGGGCATTCCGCAGGGCCCATTGGCCTTTATATAGGTCTGCTGTCCACTTTGCACTGCTGACTCCCTATCCATAGGTCCCCCTCATCATCGGCCAGTACCATGGTGGACCAAGGATGTTGCAGTCGCTGTCCAGGACCACCAGGCACTACAGCGATTTAAGCGGCATCCTTCACAGACCATCCTCCTCACATTTAAGTGTTTCCGTGCTAAGGCTCATTACTTGATTAAACGGAGTAAAAAAGCAATACTGGGAGCCCCATGTTTCCTCCCTGTCCGGGGTCAGAACCTCTAAGGTGCTCTATGCACTGATCCATTGGTCCTTGCAGAACACTTCGCGACACACTTTGTGACAGCATTGTCATCCTCTTCCTACCCTACTACATTTCCCCGTCAAACTCAAAGAACCCCCCCCCCCCTCTGTTTCAGTCTGCACCATGTTGAGCCCTATAATGCACCCTTTGCTGAAAGGGAATTGGCGCAGGCTCTTAGCTCTTCGTGAGACACAGCCCAGGGCCGGATTCCATCCACAACCAGATGATCCAACATTCCGCGGAGGCAGCAGCTTCTCAGGGTCTTCAACCATATTTGGCTCACAAATGCTTTTTTTGTCTCAATGGCGAGGCAGTATAGTTATCCCCATCCTTAAGCCCTGGAAAAACCCAACATCTCTTGACAGCTACCGCCCAATTAGCCTTATGAATGTACTTTGTAAACTGCTCAAAAGGATGGTCAACTTCAGATTATGTTGGGTGCTTGAATCTCTGGGCCTTTTGTCCCTGTACCAGAGTGGCTTCTGGGCAGGGTGACCTCCAACCGTCCCTTTACTCCAATTGGAATCAGCCATCCGACAGGCTTTTACTCACCTCCAGCACCTTGTTGAGGTCTTCTTTGACCTACATAAGGTGTATGACTTGGCGTGGCGCCATCACATTTTAGTTATCCTCCATGACTGGGGCTTCTGTGGTCCCCTTCCAGTTTATATCTGTGTGTTTTTATCTTACCAGCTCTTCTGTTTCCGAGTTGATACATCGCTCAGTGCCCCTCAGATTCAGGAGAATGGTATCCCACAGGGTTCTGTGCTAAATGTCACACTCTTCCTCATTGCCATCAATGGGCTTGCGACCTCTGTTGGGCCTCCGGTTACCCCGGCGTTGTACGTCGACGATTTTTGCATATGGTGCAGCTCCAATTCCATAGCATCTACTGAGTGCCAGCTCCTAGGCGCCATTCGACGGGCCAATGCGTGGGCCACTGCTCATGGCTTTCAGTTGTCTCCCTACAAAATGCGGGTTTTGCATTTTTGTCGTCAGGCCACAGAACTATATTTAGGCAACCAGCTCCTCAATGTTGCAGCACAGTCCAGTTTCTTGAGCCTTATTTTTGATAACAAGCTGACATGACTGCACCACATTTGCCACCTAAAGACTACATGTATGCGGAAACTTAATACTCTCCACCTCCTGGCCCACACATCTTGGGGTGCAGATCATTCCACTCTTCTCCATCTTTACTGTGGTTTGGTCTTGTCCAGACTAGATTATGGTAGTCAGGTATATGGCTCAGCAGCTCCTTCCACTTTGAAACACATTGAACCTGTCCATCCTTGTGGGGTACATCTCGCTATTGGTGCCTTTTGTACTAGTCCTGTTGATAGTCTCCTCACAGAAGTGGGGATCCCCCCTGCACATACCCAACAGAGCCATCTCCTTGTTTCTTACACAATTGCCATTTGCCAATTCTCTGACCATCCTCTGTAGCCTGTGCTCTTCACCAATGAGGATGTCTCCCTCCTAACACCCGTCCAGTGGTGGGATTGCCAGTTGGCATGCTTCTCACTTCCCTCTGTCAGGATGTCCACCTCCATTCATTGGACTGCACCACATGTCTTTCCTTCCATAACCCCCCAACCCCCTCACCTTGGATGGTGCCTAGACCATGGACTAGGACTGATCTATTCCAGGGTTGTAAGGTCTCTGTCACTCCTATGATTTTACGGTGCCTTGTCTGTACCACCCTTGCAGAGTTCCAGGGTGCCACCATCTTTTACACTGATGGTTCCAAGACTATTGATAAGGTGGGATATGCTTTCACGTCTCCTACTGACTTCGAGCACAGTTTATTGCCGGGGTCATGTAGTGTGTTCACAGCAGAGCTTCTAGCCATTCACAGGGCCCTCCTTGTTTCTTAGGCCTCCCTCCACAGTGTTTTAATTTGTTCAGACTCCATGAGCAGCCTGCAGGCTATCGACCGAAGTATTCTCATCACCCTTTGGACTCTGCTATCCACGGCCTTCTCTCTGCCCTTCAGCATGCCACCTGTTCAGTCATCTTTCTCTGGGTCCCAAGTCATGTGAGCGTCCCAGGGAATTAATTAGATGACCATTTGGCTAGAGAAGCAGATACTTAACCCCCATTTCCTTTCATGATTTCAGCTGCAGATATGCAGATCTATATCAAATCTGTCTTTGCTCAATAGTGGAATGCCATCTGGAGTGCTACTGCTCATAGTAATAAACACCGCATAATCAAGAAGTGTACTGCAGTTTGGCACTCCTCTTTTTACTCCTCTTGGAAGGAGTCCACTGTTTTGTGCCATTTACGCATTGGTCATACCCAGCTCACCCATTGTTTCCTCCTAGGTAACGACCAACACCCACAATGTGCTTGTGGAGCCAGACTGATGATATCTCTCATACTGGTGGAATGTCCCCTTCTTTCAGCCCTTCGTGTTAAGCGAAGTCTTCCCGATTCCTTAAATTTAATATTAGCAGACAATCCATGGATGGCTGAACTGGTCCTCAGTTTCCTCCATGAAAGTGGTTTTTATTTCCGGATATAAGGTTCTCCTTCAGTCTTGGAGTAGGAGCACGGTGGTTGTGGTTTTGACTTCTTTTAGTCTTCTCCGTCTGTGACCCCATGACCAGCCCCCCTTTTTTCCAGTTTTTAGATTTGGTCTCACCTGCTGTACCTTTACTGTGTGTGTGTGTGTGTGTGTGTGTGTGTGTGTGTGTGTGTGTGTGTGTAATGTTATGTTCATTATTTTATAATCTGACTCCCATGATTGGATCTGTCCACTTTTAGCAGACCCTCTTTCTTCTGTAACTCACTTCGGAGTCGCGGGAATGATGACCTCCCTGTTTGGTCCCATATCCTCCCTCAATTAATCAATCTGTCAATCTGTTTCTTGCAATAGCACACACACACACACACACACACACACACACACACACACACAAAACCATACAGATGTCCCAACACACACTCCTGTGGCCGTGGGGAAACATTAATTATTCTTCACTTCAGTATTTAGAACAGATCACAAAGCAGTAAAAATTGTGATGCAAAAAATAGTATCTTAACAAATGCAACCTTTTCTTTCTTTACTCCCTCAGTCCCTCCCACCAGCTTAATATCATATGGTTAAGGTCGTGCTGCTTCTTCTAAATGCAGTTTCAGTGAAATTACCTTTTAGTCTTTTACTATTTCAAAAAAATCTTCTTGAAGTCCTCCTTTCTCAAAGTGCTGCATACAGTCTAAATCCTTCCATAGCATTTGTTCATGTAACTGGTAACTGTAAATCTTGAAGCTGTATCATTTTATGGATTTCCTTTAATTTATATGATTTAAACTTACTCTCCTAAAACATCACCGTAAATTATTTAGAGTGTATATTATGAGATACTTGCATAGATGGCATACTTTGCTAAAACATCACCGTAAATTCTTTAGGAAGTATATTAGGATACACTTGGGTAGACAAGATACTGCAGTCTTCAAAAAATGAAGGACATATGAATAATGCGTGGAAGACTGCAGAATCTTGAGGATATGAGTCTCTACGTGTTGGACTATAATGATCAGGAACACACTACAAAAGATGGCATGACTGGAGTGGAACTCTTAAAAGGCCAAATCCATGAATGTAAAAAAGAACAACACAATAAATGGACATCTATGAGTGTGCAATTCAAAAATTCAGTGATTGTAGATGCATATTTAATTTTATATGTTTTTCCAACACAGTTCAATACTTAAATATGTATTTACACATTTTTTTGACGTTGCTTTACCAGTAGTATATTCTCCTCCATCGAGCTCAGCTCAGCCTACCAGGTGTGCCTGTACAGTTTTCTTTGGCACCAGTAATATATGGTGGTACCAAATCAAATCAAAAATTACGAAAGTTCATTGGAAGACGTGTGGAAAAAAAGGATTAACCCTCAAATATAAAAACTTGGAGGTAAGTGTTGCCATCTGTTGCTGGGTACGGGAACTATCAGAATTGACATTGGCAACACTTATCTCTAAGCTTTTATGTTTGAGGGTTAGCCCATTTTTCTGTGCATGTCTTCATTTATTATATTAAACAGATTTTCTTAGTTCATCCTTCAGTTATCAACTACAAATGTTGTCAGAGCGAACTGCTGCTCAGTTATTTTTTTGTACATGGTGTGGTATCCACTATTTTTTAATGTCAAAACTCCTTATTCCCTGACAAGTGTTAGGAAAGACAAGCCACATCATACCCTCTATGGGAAATTAGTAATTGTAAGTGGAGCTGTCCCTGAATAAATTTTAATGGACATCTGAGATTTTGATACATATATCAAAAATTGTAGCTTTGTGACAATGTATGCATTAAGTTTGAATCAGATGTAAACACAGTAGTTCACATCCTGTACATTTATTAATGGGATTGTTTTATAATGTATTGTCTGTACTAGGCATACAAAATATTTTACTGAGACTGGCTTTTATTGTGGAAAAAACTTTGTAAGAATTGTTCTTACTAAAAGTTTACATTACTATGATATGTTTCAGAATACTCCTGTGGCCAAAAATTATCACATGTCAACACCACCTGAAAATTTCTTTTCAGCACCGTTCATCCTTATGCCTCGTGCTGTCATTACATTTTTGATTCACCTGCTTTGTGTTACTTTTTCCTAAACGTGGCATTTTGCACCTAGACAGAAGTAGTAAGTGACAGGAGTAAATCATAGGACTGAGTGGGGATTGGACCATTGACATCTGGAATTGCAGCCTTTAATTTATTAGTTGGCTATAATGCTAGCTCAATCTCTCATTAATTGCAGATTAATCCTATCCTCCACTGGTACCTGAATGCTGTTATGGTGCTGGATCCATGTGGTACAATGAAAATACTTTTGTACAATTTTCTGTTGCACGATTGGTTGTTGCATTGGAAAGCCATTGGAATTTTACCTAGTTTTACACAATCTATGGATTATCACTACCAGACGTCATCTTCATTTGTTGACTTTTTACAAAATCAATTTTCACATTGCAAGAATTATGTTTGCTACACCAATGCTTGTTTGTAGCTGGTTTTATTCACTTTCAATACTGACTGCAATGCTACCCAGCTTGCAGTTGCTCTCATGCACATACTTTCATTGTAGTAGCCAAGTCTCTGTCAGCTTCAGCAATTGGCATGTTTAATTATTATTGTTTGTACAGCTTTGCAGCAGTTACAGAATATACAAAAATATTGCGAATTAAGGAGAAGAAATTGTGAAATATAAGCACAGGATGCATTCAAGGTGGAATATTTTTCAGGAAGTGTAAGCTACTGTCTGCTTCAGCAAGAGCTGGAGAAAGAGCAGTTTCTCAGTATTTGTTTCCTTCTCCTGACAAGTAATTCCCTACCTCTACAACAGACTCAGAGGTAGAGCATATCCCCTGTTGCCTTCCCATTTCCGTGTGTTTATCTTTTTTGAAAGCCTATTAAATCATTAATTACATAAATCACAAAGAAGTGGAACATCAGCTATTTCCACTCATTGAAATGCCATTTGTTGAAAGAATAATAACCAATCATTTGATTTGACTTATCCATTCATATTACACAATTATCTAAGTTTCCTACTCCAAAACAGCAATTGCAAGAAACAATGTAAGTAACCAGCAAAAGTAATATGGGACACAACACAGTAAGACAGTATACAGAATGATGTTTTAAGTTACAGATTATTCAAAATAAAAAATGAGATGGTGGAACTATGCAGATGGCCTTTCTTTTAGTCAACAGTAGTCCCAACAATTGCAGCTGTGGATGCTCGGTACAGACTAATAAGTGGGCATTGCTCTGTAGACAGCAGGAAGATATGTAAATTAAGAGTTTATTGTATTTTTTAAGCTTTCTGAATTTGTATTTTATCATCAGTTTCAATTTATTTTTATTTTTTTTCTCCCAAGGATCCAAGAAGAGCGAGAGGAGAGACATAAGTATAAGGGTGTTATTAAATCTACGTTTGAAGATGTTCAGAGTACGAAGGCTGGTATGTTTTGTGAATTTTTTAATATTTATTATCTGTGTCAGTTAAAAATTTACTTCAATATTAATGTTGCACTAAAATGTTTTTTATAGGTTTGTTAAACTACCATTTAATATGAATAAAAATAAATATTTAATGTTAGCAATAGGCCTGTGAGAACAATGTTATTCCCAAGCATATTTTTTGTTCCAGCTTTTTATTATTTTTTAAATTAGTGCACATTGTCTTATTCATCTGATTCCTCTGGCAAAATTTTGAGAACTAGTCATTTTTATTTCATGGGCAATTTTCAGTCCATTAGTGATTTTGTTAATTTTAGTATGAGATGGATGATGATAACTCATAATTAATCGCATGATTCCATGTACTACTACTACTACCACCACCACCACCACCACCACCAACAACAACAACAACAACAACAACCACCCTGGATTAAAATAACAAATTTGCAGTTGAATTCATTGACAAAGGAAAGGGTCATCATTGTTGATTTGTCTTTACCCATGTGTGCAATTTAGTTTTTGCAGCAACAGCTGCGGGTTTCTACATTGTATACGTTCACACTTCCCTTTTAATGTGCAATGTGGAGTTTGATTTACAGGGGCCATTATAACCATATACTTTTCATGACACTTTTACTGCTATCTTCAAGCAATCTTTTGCCCGAAAGAAACATGTTGCTAAGAGACAAAGCACACAATGTAAGTGAATCAAAAATAGGTACATTACCAGGTAGTGTCAACTGGCGCTGAAGGGGACAGAGTGGCAATGCTGAAATGAATTGACAACATGACAAAGCCACATTCTCTGATTAGTTGTCACTGTGATAGCTGACCCATGACCAACTGTCCTTCAGTCACTTTGTTTTTCTGATACAGGCATATAAATGTTTACAGACTGTTCCAGGTTTATTGTTTTTCTAATCATTTCTCAAATGTCTCATTTGAATATTTATTTGGTTTAAGCTCCAGATTTCATCCAGTATGAATCTTCCATACTACAGTAGTGTGTGCTTTGTTTTGAAACTTACTGACATATTAAAACTATGTCCAGGACGTACTCAAACCAAGAAGCGTACCTTAGTGCTCTTACTGACTAAGCTACCCACCTGCAAATCATGACACTTTCTCACATTTTCAATTTCCGTAGCCAGTAGTTTCACTGTCTGAGAAATTGAAGTACGAGTCTGGACCCACCATCACACTATCATTTGAAGCTGTGTGGACAGATTGCACAGTGAAACTTAAGGTTGTAAATGTGAGGCTTGTTGTGGCACACAGTTAAAACATTTTACGTTTGTAATAACCCTCTCTTGTGATGCCAAATTTGCATAATAGCATTCTTACTTCTGTTGCAACCAAAATAGCATATGGTCATGTCTCAACAATAATGATGATGCAAAATTATTTTCAGCCTGAAAGTGCTGTGTTTGAAATATATGTGAAACTAGCAGTGTTTATTTTCTCAACTTGGTAAACAAATTTTAGCACTGGAAAGTAATCATTATTTCTCAGTTTTCATGTTTCTGTATAATGGCATTTGAATTTTTCCAGAAACTTTAGCCTTGATACAATAGTAAGTTCTGTCTGCAACACATACTACAGTTTCACTTCATCTGAAACTTTTTTTATTGGTTCTCAGTATTGAGATGCTTTGTTTGTGGTTGAAAGTTGTCTACATAGACACCATATCTGGGCCTATGTTTATACATTTGTGCTGTTCAGGCCTTTTTTTGTTGGGAAGAGTATATTTTTTAGACAGTGCTTCAGACTTTTTAAGGTGATGGGCTAATGTGCTGTAATGTTGGATGCTGCTTACCTCCTCTTCATTCCAGAGATCTAATTATATATTTCCTTTTGCTGGTAGTTTTTAGAAAGTGGATAATGAAACATTCTATTATGTAACAGTCGTTAGTGGATCAGCAACTGTATGATTTATTACTGAAATTACTAGTCATTTGAAACTAGTTCAACTACACTCAGTTTTAGCAGTGTCTCTTATGTCACAATACATTGATTGTTCCACACTGAAACTTTAAAACCATAAGAATGTGGCACAAATCGTAACACATTAGCGAGTGCGGGCGATAAATGCTGACCCAGTTGTGATGCAACTGTTCACTCGCTACTTCAGTGCTGCCCCAAGCATGTGCATGCAGCAACAATCACCATTTCAGAAATCATCATCAGGGGGCAAAGATAACTCTAACATGTAGAGCATGGATAAAGCAGTAGCAGGTGCAGTAAAATAACACACATTCTGCAGTAATGGAAAGCAGTAAACCTACAAAAAATTGCAAAATACAACAAAGATACTTCATAATGGTGTTGGTGGTGGTGGTGGTGGTGGTGGTGGTGAGAAAGGGAAATTAAACCCACTATTGGCATGTAGCCTGCTCCTCCATAACAGTACCAAAGAGACCATAAAGATTAATGCCTCCATCCAATGCATGGATCACCAACAACAGTGTCACGTGCTCTCACTCCATGGGAGAGTGGAGAGAGCTTTGGATTTTAACTCCAGACTTTAACGTGATTTCTGGTGAACAAAAATTTTGTGCCATCTTTTTTTCTATTGCTGGCCAAACACTGGCAGTGAAAATTTTTCACTGCAAGCATTCAAACCGTCTCCCTCTGCTTTGAGAGCTGCCGCACAAATGTGCATTGTCAACCTTGAGTATTATTGCATATATAGGATCCCAGTATGCTGAGGCCTGACCAAGGTCTTCATAGACATGCACTTTCCCCCAGATAGTCCACAAACAAATCTCCCCGGGCCATTTCCCCACACACTCATAATCCTCACCCATCCCCAAGATAAGGTACAAAGGAGTGCCCGATTTGTCATCCAGTACCATCGCAGTCTGCAACAACTGAGCCTTCGTCAGGGCTTTGATTACATATCATAATGCTCTGAAATTAGGGTAAGCCTACCCAAGATCCTTCCCACTGCTCCTAAAGTGGTGTTCTATCATTCACCCACCTCAACAATATCCTAGTCCATCCTGATGCCACTCCCAATCCCAACCTCTTACCATAGGGATCTTATCCCTGAGAAAGACTCAGGCCCAGTCCACCCAGCCAGCACTTTCTATTCCAGTTCTGTCAAAAGGTTATCGTACCCCATCAGAGGCCAAGCCACCTGTGAAAGCAGCCATATCATTTACTATCTCTGCTGCAATCACTGCACAGCCTTTTATGTTGATATGACAACCATCCAGCCGTCCACTGGGATGAATGACCACTGCCAAACTGTGGTCAAGAGCAAAGTAGACCACCCTTTGGCTCCACATGCAGATGAACAGAAAATGCTTGATTTCAATGACTGCTTCACAACCCAAGCCCTCTGGATGCTCCCCTCCAATACCAGCTTTTATGAAGTGCGCAAATGGGAGTTATCCTTCCAACACATTTTCCATTCCCGAAATTATCCCACCCTCAGCCTACGGTGGCGCCCTCTGCCACCACATCCACCCGTCATTTCTCTTCCCTGCTCCTCTCCTTTTCCATTCCCTTCCTCCCCTCCCCATCCACAACTCACAGCCTCCTGACCTGTTACCTGTTGGTAGTCTAGTCCCTGCACACTGTCACTGTGCTTGTCTTCCCCCGCCTGTAGCCTACTATGCCTTTCCCTTCCCTGTCCCCTCCAGATTGCTGCTTACATTCTACATGACATTTTCATTCCTGTATAAACTGCTGGAGATGGCGCTCATGTGCCCCATACCCTGTAAAAATGCTCAACACTTACAGGAACCCTAACTTTCTAAATCAAAGTATCCTTCAGGTATGAGAAGAGACAGTAGTTCGGTAAAGTATTAATAAAAGGGATAGTAGGTTAGTCTCAATCCAAGTTACAAGAGATCCATGAAGCACATGGAGGATGGAGAATATGGGCATTTGAAATAGAATCTGTGGGTAGCACTAGAAGGAGAAACAACATTTCTTGTTGTTAATCACTTAAATGCAAAACAGTGCAGTGGCTTAATGTATGTCTGATTTAGTAGGGAAAAATTCTCAGGGAAGGATGTACTAGAAAATGTAGCAGGGGCATACCAATTTATGGAAAGTCATTCCCACTATACATTTCATTTGAAGTTTGATTGTAATAATCACAATTAATCACTTTAACAAAATGATTTTTATTTTCCACAACATTTACAGTTATATTTTGTCCAGTTAACTAATAATTTGTGTTCTCAATTTCTTAATTGCTCTAATATCTCTGAATGCCTAACTCTACATACATTTTATAAAGGTTTCTTTTTATTGTCAGTTATTTAAAAATTTCAGCTAGACTGGTGTGAATAACCTTTCACCTTAACAGTCCTGAAACATGAGTTTGTTTGCCCAGCAGCTCTTGCTAATGGGTACTCCACTATGAGAAAGTAGGGCACAATTTTAAAAGTTTCTTGCTTTGTGTTGTACTGGGGCTCGACAGTGGTGTGTGCTGTCTACCTATCACACTTACGAACTCACATTTGAGATGCTATATGAGCAATTGCAATGCTTATTGGACATCATATAATCAAATTAACAACAACACCTGCAAAAATACCTGAGAACTCAACACTAAGATGCTGTATAAGCAAGGGCAGTGCTCATTGGACATTACTCAAACAAATTAATTCTAATCTTTATCAATAAATCTGAATGCTACAAAGTGTGGACATTCATTTTGTAATGGATATACTGTTACAATGAGATTACAAATTAGATGAACAAGTGACTGATTACTATTTAAGAGTAGCCTAATCAGGACCAGGTGTAGAACAACTAAGTTTGGAAATGCAAGGCAGGTGTGTGTTTAACAATATTTATATATTGACTCAAAGTTTGACACGAGTCACAATGAAAATGATTGATAATCAATTAATAGTGAACCAAACAGTGATTCTTGTAAAATTTGCAGCAAAGCTTGGCTCACTGTATGGTCAAATGCATTATGTACTTCTGACACTTTGGATGATACCTCACTTTGGATGATACCTCACTTTGGATGATACCTCACTTTGGATGATACCTCACTTTGGATGATACCTCACTTTGGATGATACCTCACTTTGGATGATACCTCACAACTATCTGGAAGACTGCTTGGTAAACTTGATAAGCTCTCCTAACTTGTGCAATTTTGAAATAAATGGATTGAAGATCTATGAAACAGCACAATTAATGTTGCAACACATTGAGTAGCAGATCACGCAAACTGTGAGCTGCTCAGAAAAGCAGATAGCACAAATGCAAAGTATAAAACTTACTCAAAAATTCAGCAGATGCACTATGCTGAGGCTGTAGCAGGTGCCTTCCTGCTGAAGTTTCCCATCCATAACTTGCAGAATGTAACTTAACATCAAAGAGTTGGTACTGGATGATTGCAGTGTCCCACTCATTGGTCTTGCCCTTCACACCAAGGCACAGACGTAAACTTACTTGATTGGATGACAGTGATGGAACACCAAATTAGCACCTGATGCACGCCGTAGCTACAGCAGTATGTTCTTACGTCTGTCTGCAGGAAGGTGCCTTTAGTAACACTTGGTGATTCTGTAGGAATCATGATGACTTAACACGGACTGTGAAGGTGAAGGTGAGCACCAGCTGTGTGACAGAATCACGCAGTTGGCCTGGCCTTGCTGACTTCCGCAAACACTAGTTCCTTGGGAAACTATTTCCGATACTCAGAGAGCCCTGCAGTCAGCCAGAGGAACAGGAAGTGCACACTTGGATTCACTCATCTTGGTCAACACTATTTGAAGCTTTTTTCCAGGCCTAAAATGACACATACTCTCCTCCAGCATAGTCACAAGTTATTAATCTTACTGAATGTTATAAGAAAAACAGCAGTAAAAGGTTAAAATCTTCAGGAGACTTACCTGTCATTTACCATAACCGATTGGATAGATGATGTGAAAGCAAAAATTATCAACCTGAGTCCCCAAGAAACTTAATTCATTTATGCCTTTGACTGGTATTGTGTACATTTAAATAGATGTATGTTCAGAAAATGCTGGGACCATGTGATGGGGCCATCGGGACCCATCCACTTCTTAGGAAATGTGTCATTCAGCACATCCAACACATTCAAACTCCATTGTGAGGGTGCACCTTCAATCTGGAAAATGGTGGATGGCTGCATAATCTTTGCACTATTCACGGATGACGTGGTTTTTAGGAGTCCCAAATCCTAGTATAGTGATTTACATGTACAAAAATGTATAACGTTGCTGCATTTGAAAACAGACACCTTTTCAGGTAGTCATTTTCAGCATGTAGGGAGGCCCAATGGGGAAATGGAAAATGCATGCCGCAGAGGACAATCATTTGACTGCAGTACTTGGACCATTTGCACTTTGTACACAAAAAAGTGTGATTGTTTATGGACACTTGATCTTACTTCCTGCAATTTGTGAGGTGCTCGACAAATTGACTCCAGATGTTGCACTGAAATGCAATTTGCACCCTGTCAACACCTGTTGAGGCACAGTGAGATGCTCACTTCGATGAATGTCTGAGACTCTCTCTTTAAAGTTTTTGAACCACCTCATTATGCTGTTTTTGCCCATGGTTTTCTCTCATTCCGCTGTTGATAATTACGCAGCACCATTGTTACAGATTTGGATTTTGTGTGCCAGATGACACATTGTACCATCTCCTGATCTGTCATCATTTTGATGAGCTCCAACTCAAATCCGCAATAGAGAATAAAAAAAGCAAACTTCGAAAGCCGCTACCATTATTAATATCCAATTATGGATTTTTTTTTAAAATGAGAGTGGGATTTTAGGGACACCATGTTTTATGTTTTACTTTGTTCAAAAATGTCCATATATTATAATTAAACTAGGAGATGATGATTTACTTCCTATTGATTTATCTAAACATGTTTCTTTATTGTGTTAACAGCTCCAGATGATGCAAAGTATGGGTCTTATGACAATGGAGATCCAACAACCACCAACTTATACCTTGGCAACCTGAATCCAAAGGTAAGAAAGAGGATAATTACAAATAAATGTTCTGAGATTGAAACAAAATTTCTCCTGCTTAATTTGGATCACATGTTGAGCTGAAGAGTCTGTTTAGATTACTGAAAAGCAATTGATGGAAGTATTTGGGCGGTATGGTCCATTGGCAAGCATAAAAATTATGTGGCCTCGTTCTGATGAAGAAAAAGCACGTGGAAGAAACTGTGGCTTCGTCGCTTTCATGAACAGGAAGGACGGTGAGCGCGCACTGAAGTGTTTAAATGGTATGTATTGTGTCATTTTTTTTACATCAGTAGTTGGAGAAGATTTTGTTCTGTTGTGGACTGCATTAATTCTAGTTTATTTTTAAGTTTTTGCATTGTTGTGCATCTTGTTATGGTAATAGCATAATGACCCTTGGTTGACAGCATTTACTATGCACATCCCATATTCTTTTCTGTATTAGTTGCAGAAAATTGGACCTTTTTGTCAGCAGGTTAACCACACTTTAGTCAGGACACAGCAAAATCATTAGTGATGAATTGGTGTTACTGAACTCTTCCCCTTTAAGTATTTAATTAGATAGATAAAAAATCTACTGATCAAGTGGCGGAAGAACACTCACATAAAAGACGGTTGCAATTTGCAAGCTTCTGGAGCCAGTGGCTCCTTCTTCAGGCACAAAGATTGAACGGAAGGAAGACGGGTGAAAGAAAAGGACTGGAGAGGTCTAGGAAGAGGGGTAGATTTTGGGGAAGTCACCCAAAACTGCAGGTCAGGAGAGACTTACTGTATGGGATGAGAAGGAAAGACTGAGTGTTGAGGGCTGCATTGGACGAGATTTGACAACCTGACAGCTTAAAGGTGGAAGACCCACGGTATGCATTGGACGAAATTTGAAAACCTGACAGCTTAAAGGTGGAAGACCCACAGTTCTGGGTGACTTTCTCGAAATGGACACCTTTTCCTAGAACATCGCCAGTCCTTTTCCTTCACCCCTCTTCATTCTCCTTCAACCCTTCTGCCTGAAGAAGAGCCACTGGCTCCGAAAGCTTGGTGAGTCGATATTTTATCTATGCAATTAAATAATTTTGTCAATAATTGATTGTTTTCATTATTTTTATATATAAGAAGTCCAAATGCCATGAAACATGTAGATATAAAGTTAAAAATGGGCAAAGTGTGTATTAATGTAACCTAGGGATGGCCAAGAACTATAAATATGCAGAGGATTTGCATGCATGCAGGTCTCTCCTGTCTGACTGCACACTTTCAGCACTACTGCGCGCCGCTATCTCAGTGGGAGGATGGGAAAACGGCAGCACGCCACATTGTGTGACAGTTCAGTTGTGAAAAGAATAGCGAATGGTTTGAGTGCAGCTTGGTTTCACTTTCATATTTCTCAACAACGTGGATCACAAACAGAATGCTTTTCACTATTATTTGAAAATATTTTGGCTCACTGGATACAAAGTAACATTTGTACGTGTCACAAATTGTCAATGCATGGACAGACATAATTTCACAGATTTTTTTCACTCAAGCCACCATATAATCATGACATATTTAGTTACATAAGTGAAAAGAGCCATTTACATACATATGTTGATCGAAACATTGATATCATTCTTGCAGCTTCATCATGGCGATATGGGAACCCTTTCCAAGCAAACTTCGTAGAACTCCTGGACTGTTTTAAAGTAAACCACTCAATCTTTTAAATGGAAATTACAATGCAGATTGTTCATTGACATATCTGAAAGTGCACAGTGGTGCTGAAATGGTAAACAGCTCAAAAACATGTGAGATTGGGAGTGTCCTAAAAAGTTTAAAAAACTGTTCCTGTAATTATTTAAACACAGCAATGAATTCTTCAAAATTCATGTTTTCTTTAATGCCAGGAAAATTGAGTGTGTTCTTTTTCAGAAGTTGTCCCTTCCACAATGTGATTTTCTTTTTAAATGTCTTACTGCAGTCCTGTGCAGTCAAGTCCCTTAAAAATGCGAGGGCCACAATCAATTACAGATCTTCTAATTTTGCTACCTATTTTCTGTTTTCATTCAAAATTTCAACAATAGCAGCCCCTAAATTGAAAAATCTGTCCCGACATTCCCCTTGACTTAACAAATATATTTCACAGCAATATAAAACATCTCCACATTCTTCTTTCAGTGACACCAAAAACTGTTGAAACTGACGGCATAATAATGTGTGTGACTTCAGTTTACTATTTGTATCAACACTTCGGTCACATGCTCAGTGCCTGCAAATTTGGCAAATAATGGTTTTTGGTGTTCGAAACAATAAATCTTGTAAAAATAGTCTGTTGGACATTGACATTTTTTTTCTCTTTCAGGATCAGCTAAACCTTTAAATTCTTTTTGTATGGTGTTAGAACAATGTTCTGTAACAAATTTGTGGCAGCGATTAATTATGTGACTGCAGAATAGATATTGATAATTCTGTCCCTTCTCTTCAAAAAATAATGTGATTTCCATTCATTTTTAAAGGCTTGTGACACTAGTTCTCTAGATTGTCTCTTTTTGTGCAAACAGCTATTGCATCTTTGAACTTCCTCTGTACCACAAGCAAATAGCGGGGGATAGACAGTGCTACTACTATGGTTCTGCCAACTGAAGAAAGTTGGGGGGGGGGGGGAATGCCAGAACAAACAGTCACGTCATACGGCTAAATGAAGTGTTGTGTTGTATTGATGAGTAGTTCTGAAAAAGATTGAGAAAGGCCAAGACGTACAGAACAGTGTTGAGACAGGCTGAGCCACAGGCCACACCCATGCAGCATGTTGTGCACACTTGAAGTTGACATGGCCTGCCCTCATATTAAGCCACATTTTGATGGTCTGTGTAATACATTATTAATTGAAGTTCTGTAGATGAGGAACATTTGTGCTCTTCCCAAAAATGTCATCTACTCTATACGACATCAAAGAAATGAGGCATGTGCTATAAATTTTTGTACTTACTGAATATGATTAGTTACTGGTGGCTACATTCAAAGTAGAACCCATTTGAGTTCACACTGCTCAAAATATTTCTGTCATTCATTATACATGAGTCTCTGCACTTTGCCTGTTATTGCCTTATGACAGAGCACAGGAATATTTCTGTAGTACTCCCCCATGTACTACTACTGAATCTATTGATTTTCGTGAAACTTGTCACAGCACTATGATGGAGCTCAAGATCTAAAAACTATTGAGCCGAATGTAGCACAGCAAATAGTTCCTTAGTTATGTAAGCAACCAGATTTTGTTTTTGACAAGTTATATCAACTCTAAAAGTTCAGAACAAATCTGTCTAAGTTATTCCATACTTTTGATATGGTTATAATAGAGGGAAACATTCCACGTAGGAAATATATATCTAAAAACAAAGATGATGTGACTTACCAAATTAAAGTGCTGGCAGGTCGACAGACACACAAACTTTAAAATACATAAAGTATGTCCTGATATTTCAGCTGTCTCACAAAATTCTCCCTCTGTACTGGTTCCTGAGTTGAGCCATTTTTATGGTGCCACAGTTTCATTGACAACCTCCTAGCAACGGAAGTGCTTTCCTTTAGGCAGTCATCTCAGAGACCAGACATTTCCTTGTAGTTACTCATGTGGGTGCCCCACAGTCTTGTTGAAATGCAGTGTATAATGTTCCACATTCTGTTATTTTCTGCTGTACCAGCTTGTGCCATTTGTCACTGATTAGCAATTCCCATGTATCTTTATTGGCTCCTCACAAACTATGTGGTGTTCTGTTATTGCCAGTGTGTTATGCTGTTGTAATTGCATGTTCCATTTGTGCTTCAAAATGTATCCATATGTAGGCCTTCTGGTTCTCGGTGTGGATGCCACCGCATTCTCATCAAACTTCATTCACCACTCCAGTGTGAATAGCATCTACGCCATCCTTTGTGGATCCTTCATGTAAGCAGTAGCAAGTTGGATAATTACCCCATCCAAATGCAATAAGTAAAATGATTCCCCCTAAGAAACAGCAATCAGTTTTGGAGACATTTGTGTTCTGGTGAGAATATAAGTGTGTTTTATTTATTTTACCGTATGATATTTCACTGCATGCACAAGGATTTTATTAAATTTGAAACCTGTTGTGGAGGTGTGGCCTCTCTCGGTGACACAAATGATTCCAGGAATACAAAAATAAAAATTGAGTTGTGGGAAGATAAAGAATTTAAAAGTGTCTTTCATCAATTTGGTGTTGAAATTATCATAGTGGACTTTTTCTGGGAACAATACATGTGTTATAATGTATTAACGTTAAGTTATGACTTATGCATAGAAACTGTTTAATTATATCATTTGATTGATATTTCCCTGAAATATTGGGTTCTCCCAATATATGACAATGTCTGAATTGCACTTCAATTCATATGGAATGTGTGTTTATTTTACAGGCAAGGATGTTATGTCTTACGAAATGAAACTGGGTTGGGGAAAAGCTGTGCCTATACCACCACACCCCATATATATCCCTCCAGCAATGTTGGAATTAACAATGCCACCACCACCATCTGGATTGCCCTTCAACGCTCAGCCGCACAAAAAGGACAGGCACAAGGTATGATTTATGCTGAAGCATTCTCTGTTTTGTAAATAAGTTACATAAAACTGCAACCAGCTACTTTTTTGAATGATTATGTTTTATTCCATGAACCAGTTCTCAAACCTTTTCGGGTTCATGTTCAGATGGTTTCTGAAGGTTACATAATTATTTTTAGCATAATGATGGGTGCTGTCTCTGTGACAAGAAGATGGAACACACTTTAACGTATCACCATGAATATTGTTTATCTTTCAGTATGGATGTAAATTTAGTTTTTTACTTACTGCGACAGTATGGGCGGATTTTTTCCGTTAGTGTCTATCTGTTTGCTTCCATTTTGATGGTCAGTTTGTATAGCAGCTTGCACACTTTTACACCATCTATATGAATTTGCACTCTTGACAGTGAAACTTTGCCAGCATCCAGCATGTGCTATACAACTGTTGCTTGTAACAAAGATATTGACAGAAAGATGTGGCATAAGTCTACTTTGCATAGAGACACTATTTGTTCTTTTTTACTTGCAGTAAAGTCGATATAAGGTCAAATATTTTAATCAGACTGGCGATAACATAAGAGCACAAAATAAATAAATGAATTACTACAAGAACAAACTTCAAGTGATCTGATGTCTTATTTCTATTTGTATATTAACGTATAATGCAGTCAGTTTGTAGCAAATATTTTAATTAAGATTGGCCTTAACCTGAATGCCCAGTGTTCAATAATTCAGAGTTATTGAATTTGTAATGAGGTAGAGCTTTTTGTATGACCATGACCTTTATATTTAAATTTCAAATAATAATAATAATAACAAACCTCCAAATGGACTGTTGATTTACTTCTGTTCTTACGTTAATATTATCTGTTATATTAAAAAGAGTAGATTCTGTTTATTTTTTCTATAGGTAATATGTAGAAAAGTTATAGTGTTTGTAATGGACTGTACACTTCATATTTAAAAACCAAGAACAAAAGGTCATGTGAACTGTTGACTTATTTTTGTTCTTGCATTAATATGACCTGGAACATTGGTAAAGGCAGATTCTGTTTGTTCCAGCTAGAAGCAATATGTATAAAAGTACTTATTTATTTTAACAGTAGAGGGCTTTACCATTTAGAGATATAGTACAGGTTTTATTCTGTGGTAGGATATTTGCATTGACACCAATGGCGTTAAGATGTAAGGAAAGGGGTAGGGGGGGTGGGGTGGGGTGGGGATGTAGGGTTGATTGAGTGGTTAGTTGTTTTGAACTAGTAAATCTTCAAAGTTCTGGTGGAAAAATTTGTTTCTCAGTTCAGTTTGGTCATTGAGTAAGTAGTCAGATGCTGTATTTGTGTAGATAAGTATTTCAGTTTCTTCAAGAAGGTTAAGTATCGTGCATTTGTTGGCAAAATGAAGTATTTGGAGGTTTTGTTCTGTGCCGTTTGTAGAATGATTGTGTTGGGCAAGATGTGAGGCAAAGTTTTATTTATTCAGGTTGTTACGACGGAGCACATCTATGTGTTCTTTAAATCGTGTTGTGAAGCTTCTACCAGATTGTTCAATGTAGAAGCTTGGACATGAGTTGCAAGTGAACTTGTAAACACCTGACTTTTGATACTGTTTTATAGTACACTCATGCTCATAAATTAAGGATAAATGCAGAATGTGGTGCCACACAACGTGGTATTACACAAAATTGGCGCTAATAGCATTGGCACATAGGGAACAAACATGACACAGATCTGTAAGTCCACGGTATTGGTGATAAGTTGAGAGAACCGTCCCGAAAAACATGTGCTACAAAACGCCACAGTTTCCTGCGCATGTACTCTGACATCAATATGGGATATGGTCACCATGCACATGTACACAGGCCGCACAACAGGGTGGCATACTCCGCATCAGGTGGTCGAGCAGCTGCTAGGGTATAGCCTCCCATTCTTGCACCACTGCTTGTCGGAGCTCCTGAAGTGTCGTAGGGATTTGAAGACATGCAGCGATACGTCGACAGAGAGCATCCCACACGTGCTCGATGGGGTTTAGGTCTGGAGAACAGGCAGGCCACTCCATTCGCCTGATATCTTCTGTTTCAAGGCACTCCTCCTCGATGGCAGCTCGGTGGGGCCGTGCGTTGTCATCCATCAGTAGGAAGGTGGGACCCACTGCACCCATGAAAAGGTGGACATACTGGTGCAAAATGAGGTCCCAATACACCTGACCTGTTACAGTTCCTCTGTCAAAGACATGCAGGGGTGTACGTGCACCAATTGTAATCCCACGCCACAACATCAAACCACGACCTCCATACAGGTCCGGTTCAAGGACATTAAGGGGTTGGTATCTGGTTCCTAGTTCACGCCAGATGAAAACCCGGTGAGAATCACTGTTCAGACTATATCTGGACTCGTCCGTGAACATAACCTGTGACCACTGTTCCAATGATCATGTACTGTGTTCTTGACACCAGGCTTTACAGGCTCTCCTCTGACCAGGGGTCAGTGGAATGCACCTTGCAGGTCTCCGGGCGAATAAATCATGTCTGTTCAGTCGTCTGTAGACTGTGTGTCTGAAGACAACTGTGCAGTGGCTGCGGTAAGGTCCTGAGCAAGGCTACCTCCAGTGCTCCGTGGCCGTGTGCGGGCACTGATGATGAGATATCGGTCTTCTTTTGGTGTTGTACACTGTGGATGTCCTGTACTGTAGTGCCTGGACACGTTTCCTGTCTTCTGGAATCGTTGCCATAATAATGAGATCACACTTTGTGACACACGGAGGGCCCGTGCTATGACCTGCTGTGTTTGACCAGCCTCCAGTCGCCCTAGTATTCTACCCCTCATAATGTCATCAATATGTGTTCTTTGAGCCATTTTCAACACACAGTCATGGTTAGCACGACTGAAGAAATTTGCACACTTACTCGCTGCACCATACTCTGACTTGCACCAACACACCTCTGCATATGTGGTCTGCTGCCAGTACCACCATGCAATGACCGCAGGTCAAATGCACCGCATAGTTATACCTCGAGGTGATTTAAACCTGCAAAATGCCCACCAGAGTATTATTTCACCATGTATCACCATTATCCGTAATTTTTGAGCATGAGTGTAGTTTTGGTGCTGTGTATGATTTTATTTTGTATTTTATTGTTGGTGAAGAATCTTATTTTTATGTTGTATGTCTTGAAGAGGTTGGCAATTTGATGAGAAGTCTTCCCTAGGAAAGGCAGACTTAAAAATGTGGTTGCCTTGTTTGTGGGTGGTTGTTCAATAGTTGGTTGATTTAATTGTGCTGTATGAATTAGTTTACTAAATCTACATCCATATCAACAGATAAACAATAGTCATGGCGATACATTAATGTGTGTTCCATCCTCTTGTCACAGAGCCAGCACCCAGTATTATGCTAGAAATAATGATGTAACCTTAGAAACCATCTGAAGACGAACCTGAAAAGGTTCTGTAACCAGTTCATCTAATAAAACATAATTATGCAAAAAAGTGACTGGTTGCAGTTTTATGTAACTTCGTTACATTAAATTAACATTCCTGGGTTCTAAAATATCTGTAGTGGATAAGCTTAATTCTCTGTTTTATTTTTCAGAAGCAAAAAGTTACATATTAAAATTTAAAAAAAGGGGTGAAAGTTATGAAAGTGGAACAGACAGATATACTTAAAGCCGCTTAGGGAAAACAACTGAAAAAGATGAGTAAATATGTATGAAACAGAACAGATTAGTTTGGCTAATTTAGCCCAGTACTTGGTGATATTGTCAGTTGCTCTAGGAGTTCCCAAGTGCTAGAGGCTGCACTGGAAGGCGCACACATATTGTGTTACTGGGACCTCGCCACAGCTGCACAGGTTTGATGGTGTTGGGTATCCCTATTTTTGCAGATTTGCTCTAAATCTTGTTCCTGTTGCAATCTGTTAAGCTATTTCCAGATTTCAAGGTGGCCAGGGGCTGGTTCTTACGTTTCCATCCAGTAATCGTCTTTTGAGATTGGCCCCATGTATACTTTAGTCTGAGTTCGATGATCTTAGTCCACTGTTCTGCGTCTACATCTATAATCTGCAAACCACCGTGAGCTGCATGGCAGAGGATACATCCGAGCTACTGAGTTTTCTTCCTGTTCCATTCACATACGAAGTGTGGCAAGAATGATTGTTTGAATGCCTTTGTGCCAATAGTAATTATCCTAATCTTATCTTCATGAGCACTATGTAAGTGATACGTAGGGGGTTGTAGTATGGAGTGTGGCAAGAATGATTGTTTGAATGCCTCTGTGCCTGTAGTAATTATCCTAATCTTATATTCATGAACACTATGTAAGAGATACATAGGGGGTTGTAGTATACCCCCAAAGTGATAATTTAAAGCTGTTTCTTCAAGCCTTATTAATAACTTTCTCGGGATAATTTTCATCTGTCTTCAAGAGTCTGCCATTTCAATTCCTTTAGTATCTCTGTGAAAGTCTCCCTTGGATTACACAAACCTGTGACCATTCGTGCGTCCCTTCTCTTTATACATTCATTGTAAACTGTTACCCCTATCTGGTACAAATCCCACACTCTTGAACAATATTCTACAACCGGTCACACAAGTGGTTTGTAAGCAATCTCCTTTCCAGATTGATTGCACTCCCCCCAGTATTCTACCAATAAACTGAAGCCTACCACCTGCTTTACCCACGACTGAATCTATGTGATCATTCCATTTCATGTGTGACATTGATGTATTTGCGAGAGTTGGCTGATTCCAGCAGTGACTTATTGATATTAAAGTCAAAGGGTACTATGCTTTTTCATTTTGTGAAGTACGTAATTTTACATTTATGAACATTTAAACAAGTTGCCAATCTCTGCACCACTTTGAAATCTTATCAGGATCTGACTGTTTCTTTCAGATAGTACTTCCCTATAGATAACTGCATCATCTGCAGAAAGCCATATTTTACCATTAATATTGTCTGTAAGATCATTAATATACAACATGAACAGCAAGGGTCACAACACACCTCCATATGGCATACCCATACATCTACATCTGATGATGACTCTCCATCCAGTCCAGTTACAAATTTCACTTGATACCTCATATGATTGTACTTTTGATAACAAGTGTAGGTGTGGTACTGAGTCAAATGCTTTCTAGAAATCAAGAAATACAGCATCTACCTGATTGCCTTGATCCAAAACTTTCAGTATCTCACGAGAAAAGTGTAACTCAGGTTTCACATGATAGATGTTTTCGAAATCCATGCTGCTGTTCTGAGGAAGTTAATTCTTGGCTTTCTAAACATCTGTACATACATTTTCTGAATTGTAACGATTTTCAGTATAGAATATTGCAATTGGGAACTAGCTCAGATGGCTGTGAGTATGTTGCTCTTGATCAGAAAATGAAATTTTTATATGTCAATACAGAACAGGTGTAGACCATTAGCAGCAGATCATTTAGTGAGAAACAAAGATATGAACTTATCAATTAGTGTTTATTACACCGATTCTCGGCACAAAAGTAGATTCTGAGCATATGGTACGCATTCTGGAACCATATTTCTGTGACTTATTCATTGAGTGAAACTGTACGTGCTGACTTGGATTAGGAGAACAGTTTCTTTTGCAGTTTCCTTTGTTCTACATAGTATAACTTTTCTCATGTATCTATTTTTCATATTGATAATACATCTTTGTGATGTGCCATCCTGTTGCAGATCTTCATGGTCATTGTTCTCTATGAGAAACAACATTCCCCAATTGACAAATATTTGAAGGCCATGTGAAGTGCCTGGATAAGCATTTACTTATGTTACATGCTTTCAACATTTTTACTTCAGACTACAAAATATATATATTTTTTTAATTTTGTGTGTGCTATGAACAGCCGTTATCTGTAATTCACACATTCAAGGCTACATGTTTATTTTCATTTAATTGGCAAGTCAATATGTGCTGGAGAAAACCAAAAAGGAAGAAAGTTTCCTTCTTCTATGTTATATTACACAGAACATGAAAAAGTCTTGATGTTTCTTTTCAGTATGTTCTAGCTAGTTAGCTCCTAAAACATGAAAAAGGTTTGGATGGAGCAGGAAGTTAAACCAGTGTATCACTCTAAAAATAGGCCCGTAAGTTATTTTTGTTAAGCAGTTTATGATGACATAGGAAGGAATGAGTCTTTTCATGTCAAAATTAGGTTCAGTAATGAGATGCTTTTCAACTTTATGTAGTCATTGATACTAAACAAGTGACAATTATAGTATAATAAAACTCCTGTTTTAATGAATCACTGGTGACCCAAGTATTTTTTTCCTTAAATGGGGGTTTTCCTTAAATGGGGGTTTTCCTTAAATGGGGGTTTTCCTTAAATGGGGGTTTTCCTTAAATGGGGGTTTTCCTTAAATGGGGGTTTTCCTTAAATGGGTTTTTTTGCCAGAGTCTATGGAAAGAGTGACCCACAATCATATTCAAAGCACGTTTAGGTGATAGATCACTACTTAATTACAAAACTACCAATATCTTGTGCTCAAAATGTAAATGCAGTAAATATGCAATTATTATATTTTTTGCAGAACACACCTTTTTTTTAACAAGATGCATAATTTGTTCTGTCCTTCCAGCATATTGTGGTGAAAGAAGTTGTTGCTCCAGCTGGTTAGAATTGATACACCTGCATTAAAAGAGGGAAAGAAATTTCTGACAGTGTCAATTCCTTGCACTGCAGCAGCAAAACTAGATGCAATACTGCCCTTCTTCTTCTTCTTCTTCTTCTTCATCATCATTGTCACTGCCAGCTCCTGCTTGTGTTGCTTGACTTAGAAGCGTTTCACTTGAATCGGTCTCATGTATGGAAGTCAGTATGTCATCATCGAAACAAACACAATGTCCTTGAATGCTCCATTTTCAAAATTATCAGTTTTGCTATACTGTTCTTCTTCTGGAGCTATGTCGTCTTCAGCAGCAAGTGATGTACCACAGTCAGACTTACTTACTTTTTTTTAAAAATCAATACGGTCTTTATGTTGCAGAATTTCAGGCTACCACAAACATATGCATAGCAGTGCTGAGCCTCATCTCTTCCTCTTAAAGAATTGAATCAACTTCTGTACAACTGCTACTCTGCATTTGGCTTTAACAGTTTGTGTTATGCTCATATCCAGAGACGGCAAATGACTCCTGCAATTCACAGGAAGGAACTCAACATTTATGCTCCTTGGAAATTTTGTTTCCTTGGTATGTACAGGGCCGTAGGTCAATAATATGTACAATTTTCCTTCCTGCTGAACCTATCTTTGGCATCTGAACACGTGAAAAAGTCATTTCTGATGTCTCCAGGGACTGCTGTTGTACTCATAGTAGAAAGAAAGTACTGTATGTTTATGTTTTCGAAATACCTGGTAATAATACTGGGGGCAACTTTTAATTATTATTGGCACCCAGTAACATTGCTATCCCTCCTTAGCCCCCGCCCCTCCCTGTCTATGGCATTTTTCTTGTTTAATGAAATGTGATTTTGTAGGAAGTAAATTATAAAAGATGTCCGTTTCATCAGCTTTGAAAATGTATTTGGACTCATAACCCTGCATCAATCGTGGCACTGAAGTGTTCTTCCCATAGTTTATAATTTCTGTGATCAAAGCCTCACTGTGTCCACTTACACTTTGAAACAACGGATTATGATGTTTTTTAAGTTAATCATTCCATAGCTTTGGCATTTCAGAACACTTTCTTATTTTTGAATAAACCTCACATGTAGACGACATTAAAATGTATTTCTGTGCTGTGTTGGAAAAATTTTCATGAAGATTGTCATGGGCATTGTGAATGCTCATCAGCTTTTGTTGAACTGTAAGCTGTTTACATTTGCACCTGATATCTCTATAAAAATAAAATTGATAACCTCGACACTTCATCAAACGAACAAATACACTCTTCACACTTTGTGGACTCTGTGGCATTGATCTCAGACCTAAGTGACATGGAAACAGATTTCTGACTCCTTCAATGCTTCTGCTGATTCCTTCAATGCTTCTGCTTGTATTTGTGCAAGGGAAGTTGAGCAGTTTACTTTGGCATAGTTACATGTCAACCAGATGAATCGATTACCATTTACTGCATCACACTAAAAAAATACAACCTATGTGAAATGGAAAGAAATCAGAAACTCATTTGAACACATTAGAAATTACGTAAAACTAGGATTTCAATTTGCAAAATTTTTTATGTTAGTTCCTATAAAGCAGACGTTTTCTTAAAGTGGGGTTGTTAAAAGCAGGAAGAAATGACATTGTCTTTAAGGGAGTTTTGCTGGAACTGATGGAAGTATTCATTAAAAGTGGGATTTCCTTAATAGTAGGTTCATTAATTAGGGGTTTTGCGATGTGACAGGTAGCGAGCTCATAGGCCCACACTTATGAACACGCGGAAGGGCATGCCAACTGAAGTTATGTTTGACTATTCGTCTGGCCAGCACCATGTAGGGACATAAGGACGTGTGTTGGGGGGGGGGTCGCATGCGCATGCTTTACTCTAGCTTGTAAAAGAATTATTCTCAAAGCTAGTGGGTTTTCATTCTTTTTGTGTGTGCTTGTCAACAATCTAATACCTCTGCTTTCAGCTTTAATCCAAAAGTATTTACATTCTACCAGAACTTTCCAAGTTTTTCATATTTATACTTGTTTATTGTGAAAATAGGCAATGTAATTAGCGCAACGCATTAAAGATCCCTCAAAAACATTTGATTTTTGGTACTATTGGTTGTGGGAAAGTGCCCAGAAATATGATATTGGTGACAAACTGTTACTGGAATGGAGTTCTTTGAAAGCAGCTATTTTTGCTTGAAAGTAGGCTATTTTCATTTGACTTAAAATCTAGAGCCTTATTTCTTATGTGGAAAGTCAACTGTCATCTTAAGATTATATGTGGACTTCGGCCTTCAGAAAAAACAAAGTATAATTTCAGTGTTCAGTAACCATAAGGTGCCAAACTAGTAAACAACTGCATTCAGATTTACAACATTCTTTCTCAGAAAAGCAAAAAATGCCATGTTTCACAATATTTCAAAAAATACTGTTTATGCAAAATGTTCCTGGTTCTAGTAGCTACATTGATACTAATGGTGTAATATTTGCTATGTTTAACTTAAACTGATTGGTAAGACCACTTATACGTATCAAGTGATGGCAAGAATTCTAGAAAGGTGTATTTTGAGAACCAGAATTCACTAATAGTATCTACTTCTAAGTTTGTAGTTGAGTGCTGTAAGATTATTTCAGTCATTAATTCTCTTCTTCTTTGCATAACTGTAGGAGGTGGTGATGTTACTCATTTGGTGAGATTTATGATTTCTTCATGAGGACCCAAAACATGCTAAGTAATTACAAAAACTGACCTTTTTTCGTAGCCTCCTGTTAGTCTGAGTTGTCATCATGAGATCATGTGAGGGTACTGTAAGGCAGGTTAGGAAAAATTTTAAGTAGATTGAGCATTACGTGGGAAAGAGGTGTATGCTGTTCACAACTCGCATGCTTGTTTATCTTGTGGTGGTGGTAGGTTACACTTAAAGACATACACATATTGCAATCTTGCTTTTGCTGCAATCTTCTGATAGTAGTGCATTTTAGATCAGAATACAAATTTGGTTTTCACAGGTTCTGCACCTGCTGCGACCAAATGAACCCTATCCAACTGAGCCAGAGCAGAAGGCAGAATTGGACAAGGTAACATCTACAGTACTTTGTAAAAAGCTCTTTGGATTATATTACTGAGTATTTAGATTTGTTGTGGGGAAAACAATAGTATTGGACTGTTCAAACAAATGAGAGACTGTCACCTACCCTCTCTCAGGTGGGGTAGAATTTTTGATGAGATGTTTTCAACAACTCTTCATCCTTATCTTTTGCAGTATACTGAAAAATAACAAATTTTTATGAAGAATTCTTGACAGGAAAGTATTTATGAAGCATTTCGCCAAGAAAAGATAATTTGAGTGCATTAGTCAAAGGAAATCTGCCCATTGCTACTTTCCAGATGTTTAGCCATCAGCTCAAGTTTTTCTTTCAGTCTTTAATATGCAATTCGGTGTACGTAACTTTTTAAGTGACACAGTTCCAATTAACACTTCCACCAAACTTCTGTACATACTACTTGATGCAATTTATATGTCTAATTTCTCAACAGTGATGCTTCATTTTTGTCCAGATTAAGGCTATTTATTGTTTATTCTGTGCTGGCTTTACTGAACTTTAGTTTTCTGTTGAAGACTAGTACTTTCACAGTGCTTTTATCACAGAAAGAGAATTAAATCATTGTAAACATAATGATGATAATTGTTTCCAGAAATGAAACTGTAGTCTGATGAGAGTGACTGACAAGTTCATAAGCTGTGAGAGTTTTACCTAAGAACAGATATTATTAGTAGTAGTCATCCTAAGGCAAAATCTTGCTACAGATACAAAAAATAAACATACAAAAGACAGTAACAACAGCTTTTAAGAGTGAGTCTTTCTCTCTGTGGCAGCTTCTACACTGTCAAGTCACATTAATGTGACTATTTAGCAAAAGCCTGAATAACCATATTTTGCTGCAAAGACTGCTCAATACATGCTGGAAGAGTGTTATTGAGATTCTGGAAGGTGAGGACAGGGATGTGGAGCCATGCTGACCCCAGTGCTGTGGCCAAGTGCACTGAGTTTCCCAGTTGAGGATACATGATGCGAAAGCCCAATTGAGGAGATCCCACAGATTTTTGACTGGGTTTCAAACTGAGGAGATCGGTGGCCAAGGGAGTATGACAAACTCATCTTAGTGCTCTTCAAAACACACACACATGCACTGCGAGCTACGTGGCATGTTATATTGTCCTGCTAGTAGACGTTATAATGCCGAGGAAAAGGAAAAAAAAGTTGCATGTGGGGGTGGACTTGGTCCCGAAGGATAGGTGATACTTATCTTGATCCATTGTGCCTTCCAGAATGACTAGATCACCCAGGGAATGCTATGAAAGCATTCCCCAGACCACAGTGCCTTCTCCCCTGGCCTGGATCCTTCCAACGATTGTTGCAGGTTGTCTTCTTTCAGATTTTTCACGTGATTCATCTAAAAAGGCCACCTGTTGCCACTCGGTGTATGTCGAGTTGTGCATTGATGTGCAAATTCCTGCAGTCGCATGGGTGCATGAACCAGGCACTTGCTGCGGAGGCCAGTATGCAGTAATTGTCATTGAGGAGATTGTTAGCAACGCCTTGGTTTATCTGGATGGTCAGTTGCTCTACAGTTGCACACCTATTTTCCCATGCACATCTCTGCAGCCATCATTCACCCCTGTCACCTACGGCCCTTGGTGCACCAGAGCTGACATTGCCCCAGTTTTGTATAGCAGCATTTTGCACCATTTAACCATGGCAGCATATGGACAGTTTCCAAACTTAGCTATTTTGGAAGTGCTTCCACCCTTGGCCCAAAATGCAGTGATCATATCCTTTTGGACGTCAGATGACTCACTCCATTAACGACGGCACATGCACTATTTTCTGACCTTGAACATGCTTTATGTACCCTGCAATGCCAGTGCTGCCACATGCCGTGTGTGAGTGGTTATTGCACAGTGACATCGAACATAGGCGGTGGTCACATTAATGTGATTGGACAGTGTATATTATAACAATACTTTCTGATAGCATTCAGTTATATAATGGAACTAGAATCGTACCAGGACCATTGCATTCCACTAACACCACTTGAGTCATGTAGAGATGGCTTAGAGTTTGACTAGGAATTTCATTGGCCATTGTTTCTTATTTTCTTAATTCATCACAGGGTTGCTCTGTTTCATACCTTGATAGACTGACATCCTTAGAAGAAAGGAAGCAGCAGAGAAGAGCTTGTCCATGACCATGATCTGTGAATTTATTCCAGAATGAATATTTTACTCTGTAACATTCCGAAAATCTAAGAAAGTAGTTGCTATGTTTTCAGCCCAAAAACTGGTTTGGCCCAGCTTTCTGCACTGCTCTATCCTGTGAAAGCCTCATCATCTCCAAGTAACTATTGCAGCTTACATACATTTCAACCTGTTCACTGTATTCATCTCTTGGTCTCTACAGTTCTTACCCTCCACATCTCCTGCCATTACCAAATTGATGAATCTTCATGGCTCAGGATGTATCCTATCAGCTCAGCTGATCTCTTCTTTTAGTAAAGTTCTGCCAGGTCCCCCCCCTCCCCCCCCCCCCCCCCCTCCCTCCCACACCCTCTTCTGGTTCAATTCAGGAGCTCTTCATTAGTTACTTGATCTCACCATTCTTCTAAAGCACCACCTTTTTAAAACTTATATTCTCGTCTGAATATGGTATTTTCCACATTTCACTTCTGTACAATGCTTCATTTCAGATAAACACACACACACACACACACACACACACACACACACACACACACACACCGAAGTACTCAAACGCACAAGCCTGTGACCATGGTGAGGCTGACTGTGGATTATCGACAGTGCATTGAGCCGGATATTTCCACAGATAACTCACTGCACAACAAGACCAAGGAAGTTCCCTTTCCCTGTTCATATCCCTGTGTGTTTGTTGGGGGGGGGGGGGGTGCGTGCGAGAGCACACATGCTTCCACTAGGGAATAGGGAAGGAGCAAAAACTCAAAAGCTAATGTAAACAGTTTTCTGTTGTGTGTTTCTGTGCACCACACCCCACTAACTATAGATGAGTAGTTACGTTTCCTATAATTTAAAATTATATTAGATCTTAATAAATTCCTCTTTTTCAGAAATGCTTTTCATTCTACAGGCAGCCTGCATTTTATATTCTGTCTACTTCAGCCATCATCAGTTAATTTGCTGCCCAAATAGCAAACCTCATCTATTGCTTTTAGTGTATCATTTCCTGATGTAATTTCTTCAGCATCACCTGATTTAGTTTGACTACATTTCATTAGCCTTTTTCTCTTTTGTTGATATCTTAAAACCTCTTTTCAAGACACTATTCAGTCCATTCAGTTATTCCTTGTAGTGAAGTGACGGGTTTGTTAGGTTGTTCCTGCGGCTATGCCACAAGAGCTTGTAAATTGCTTCTAACACATGATACTGTACTTACATTCTACAGTCCACATGTCCACATTTCAGTTCACCTAAACTGAAAAAGTCATACTCTCTAATTTGAAACTGAGTAAGGAAATACTGATGACAAATTAAAATTTCGCTGTCTTTAATAACAGCACATATATAGAATTCTGTTGTTTCACAGGCACAAGATCCTATGTAAAATCCATCAATTTTTACTCCTCTAAAAAGCACATGGGACAGGTCAGAGAATTTCATTTCATGCGGATTACTGTTCTGTAACTAATAAATAGTTTTAATAATTCAAAATACTGTTTATTGCTTACATAAAACTGGTAATTTTTTTACTTCACATTGCACATACATTTAGAATATGAGGGGCAGTACACAAACCATTTTTGACCAGCATGAAAGAGGCATTTCAAGCATTGCAACTGCAGATTACATAACAACAAAGTTCCATTGCAGAACTTTACACTGGCCTGTTTGATAGCGACACATGCTGTTGGCAAAAGACTTTCAGTGAATGAACCATGTGGCAGCTTCAGTGTTGCTTATGTAGCCTTGGTTTTGTCTGGAGTGGACTGTGAAATGAAATGGTTGCTACTGAAGTGCCAGACCCCTTCCTCTGTTCTTACAAAGAGCCTTCTCTCCAACTAAATAATTAATGATTTGTCCAGTTGATATCATATCGCCTGTGAAACTATCGATCTATACTTAAAGAACATTTACATTTAATTTTACTGTAATATCTGATTAATTGTAATTGTTGCAATTTTTTCAAAGGAACCTTGAGTGGACTCTACCCTCTGAACTGTCTCTTCTGCTATTGCTGTACCTTTGTAAAATTCATTAAATGCACTGTAGTTTGGTGCATTGTCATTATTTCTTATGTGGGATATAGTGCTGTAGTGTCCGAACTCAGGCTTATTATTACTATTAAGATTTTCTGTCCTTTTAGTTCAAAATTCATATTTCTTTAATAAGCTCAAAGTATGGAAGATCATTTTATCAAGTCTTATACATACTATTTAACTTCAAAACTTGTATAATCTCAAAATTCCAACTGTTTATATCTTTTTCCCTGCAGTGTGAAATTTTGAAAAACAGTGTTTTTTGTGGAAACTACGTGTTGGATTTTGCTCAAGCTTGGTATTTTTTATGTCTACATCATTCTACATAATGCTATGAACAAATTACAAAATTATATCAATATTTAATTTTTGTGTTTCTCAGTTGTGCAACTCTTTCTCTGCAAAGTACGCGCAGAATATGCGCCTGGTTTGACCTTGGAGTTGGGTAAACAGAGAATGGAAAATCCATCTTTTCCACTGACTTGCCACTATTACAAGGCAGCAAACATGCTTGCTTCCGTCCATTGACAGAATTGCAATGTCATTGGCAAACCTCATAGTTTTTATTTCTTTTCCATGAACTTTAATTCCTTCTCCAATGGTATCCTTAGTTTCCTTTAATGCTTGCTCACTGTACAGACTGAGTAACACTGGGTATAGGGTAAAACCCTGTCTGACTCCTTTGTCAGTTGCTGCTTCCATTTCATGGCCTTCAGTCCTTAATACTGTAGTCTAGTGACTGGAAATTATCTACAGCCTTTTGCTCCCTGTATTTGAATCCTGGTACCTTCAGAATTTTAGAGGGTGTACTATAGTAAACAGTACCACATTATTATTTTAAATCTGCAAATGCTTTAAGTGTAGGTTTGTCTTTCTCTAATTTGTCTTCTGAAATAAGTCATATGATCAGTATTTCGTCTCCTGCACCTACATTTCTTCAGAACCCAAACTGACCTTACTCAGGGCCATCATTTACCAGTTTTTCCATTCTTTTTTAAGTAATTTCTCTCTGTGCTTTGCAGGCACAACTTATTGAATTGATAGTTCAGTAAAATTCACACCTGTCAGTACCTGCCTTTTCAGAATTGGTATTATTACATTCTTCTTGAAGACTGATGCTATTTTGTCTATCTTATATTGTGTCTCTTGCGTGCCAAGTGGTATAATTTTGTTGCGACTAGATTCCCAAAAGATCTCTACATTTCAGTCGGAATGTCATATGCTCCAAGGACCTTGTTTTGACTCAGGTCTTTCAGTGTTCTGTGAAACACTTCTCGCAGTATCGTGTAGCCTATCTCATCTTCATGTACTTCCTGTCCCCTTTCTATAATTCTGTCTTCATAGCCCATTTTTACTTGGTACTGGCTTGCCATTTGGGCTTTTGATATTGATACTGGTGCATCTCTTGTGTCCAAAGGCACTTTAAATCATCTGGGGGCTGCATGCATCTTTTTACCTTTATGTAAACATACTTCTGCTGTCTAGCTTTTGTCCTTTAGCTGTTTCTCCACAGCCATTTGACACTTTCTATCAGTCTCATTTTTGAGACATTCGTATTCTCTTTCACAGGCTTCTTTTGCTTTATTTTCATATTTTCTTCTTTCATCAGTTAAATTCAATATCTCCTGTGTTATCTATACTACTTAGATACTTTGCAAACCATCATATGGCGTGTGGCGGAGGGTACCCTGTACCACTTATATTCATTTCATTTCTGTCTAAATTCCTCTGTATCAGCCCTGATTTTTCGTATCCTCAGTCTTACATGCAGTGCATGTTGGTGCCACTATCTTATCCAAGAATTTCTGCTAGGCCTTTTGTTGTTGCCTATTTGAACCTCTGCTGCCTTCACTATTCCACTTCAAAGCTACCTATTAATCTTCCGTTGTACTTCTTACCATGTTTCAGTCAATCATTGCCTAATGCTCCCTTTGAAACATTTAGCAACATCTGGCTCTTTCAAATAATACATGTCCCAGCAATCTAATTTCCTTCCTTTCTGCAATGTTTCAGTTTTACTCTGCAGTTTGCAACCAATAAATTATGGTTACGGTCCACATCGGCCCCAGAAATGTTTTCAAAACTGGTTTCAGGGTTTCTAACTAACTTTCTGTTGTCTATCTGAAACCTTCTGATGTTTTCAGGTTTCTTCCATATACACTACCTTCATTCATTCTTCTTAAATAACATGTATACAATAATTAAACACTTAAAAATACTACCCATGAGTTTCCCTTTGATTTCTTTTCCCCAATCCATGTTCTACTTTTATTTTTCCTTCTCATATGCAGAGCTAGTTAGCATTTAAATGTGTTCTGCTGTAGTGGATGTTGGCTCTATATCTATCTTGGCTGTGATAATTTGCTCAGCTCACTTACCTACATTAATTTTTTCTTATTCATTATTAGAGATACTCGAGCATTTTTTCTTATTCATTATTATAGCTACTCCTGCATTGCCCCCATTGTACTTGGTGTTGATAAAGCTCTATTCACCTGACCAGAGATCACACTCTTTCTGCCACAGCACTTCATTAATTCCACTATATATAACTTCAACCCATCCATTTCCATTTTAAATTCTCTAATTTGTTTACCGTTTTAATATATATTACATTCTACACATACAAACATATAGAATTCCAGCATTTTACAACTGCAATATTTTACCCACGGGGATGTCATTGTCATTAAGCCATACAGTAAAGCTACATGGGAAATATAAGAGCTACAGTTTTCTTTTAGTTTCAGCTGTATGCAGTGCTAACATGGCTAGGCCTTGTTGACTTATGTTACAAGACCAGATCAATCAGTTATCAAGACTGTTGCCTCTGCAACTATGGAAAAGGCTGCCACTCTTTCATTGGGGAGAATATGTTAGCTTTATCTCTCCTTTCCAATGTAGTTGTAGCTACGGTATGGCTGGCTGTACCACTGAACTGTGCAAGTCACCCCACTGTGGCAGTGTCCACGATTAGTGGGAAATACTTTTACTTGTGCAAAATAATTGCTAATTTCATTTATCTTACTATCTCCTCTCTGCAAATTTTGCATTGCTTATTGTTATGTTACTTAAACTTAACCTCCTTGTTCCTTTTTCTGCTGTTGTCTTCTTTAAACACTCTTTTTGTAAGTACCTCATCTTCCTACTCTTGCCCCTACATCTGCATAAATATATTCCGTGATTCCATGTAATTCAGAGGTGAACAGTTCATGATAACTGATCCCACGAATTAATTGGAATATTTCATTTACTTTCTGTTTTACAGTAAAATCAGTCCTGTATCACTTTATGTTCATATTTTCTGTTTTATTAATGGTAGCTTTTTGTAGTACTAGTTTTGTGGTGATAGGAGATATTGATCTCCCATCATCTGTATACCATACTTGAATTTGTTTATCATAAGATGTTGATCCCAAGCTTGGGGACAGTGAACATAATATAAAAACATCTACATCAGAATTCGTATTTTAAGTTTTTCTCTTTTCAGAATTAATAATTGAAGCATAACTGTTTGATTATAGTAAGGGGTGAATTTCAGAATTAAACGTAAAACAAAAACAGAGAAAATGCAACCATTCTGATCCAGCTGAATGATGACACATTTAACAGATTAGAAGAATGACACTTTAGAACTTTTGGTCCTTTCATAATGTAAATACAAAAACACTGCCCACTGCCTCGCCTCTTAGGAGGCGCACATACAGTTGAGGCAACACTCATTAGTAATGGGTAGGTGCCACATGTGTGCCTATCACTGTAGATTTGGTCTTCAGACAAGAAATAATAATTGTTCAGAATAATTATGGTTGTGCATTTTGAATCTCAACAACTCTAAAACATAGAACATAGTGTTTTGTGGCAGCAACTTGTGGGAATTTATTTACTTATGGATGGGCTGGGGGGGGGGGGGGGGGGGATCGTTATGTATCGGTATGGGAGGTCTGCAGTGATAAGTTCAGAGACTGGTAGTAATGAATAGAAACAGGGAAAAAATGCCTACGATAGTGATTACTGTCTTAAATGTAAAGGGACACTGTGCCAGTCAATTGGAAATGCTTGTCAACCAGGCAGAGGATCTTGTGAGTATGTTCAGACCAACTGCAGTGGGACAGTGAGGAGGAAGACCTTTTGAACTAGGTTAGTGTAGCTTTGCTTCAGGTCCAAGTAAAGGGCCGGTGTATGAAAGGATTGCCAATGTGAGAAAGGAAATTGGTTAAAGTATTGGGTTTTGGAGTGATCGTAAATTTTGAATATTATGCTGGATTTCTCTTTATCAGTAAAAAGAATCATTATGTAAGGCTTTGTATTAAGTTCTTGAGATCGTATTGCTCTCATAACCTCAGATTGGACTAATCAGAAAAGGAGTTTGCAGAAGAGGCAAGTGAGATCATTGAGTTACTGGATTGGAAAAGGGGGGGGGGGGGGGGAGATCATGAATGAAAGAGATGTGAACTTTTAGAGAAAAGTTTGAGTATGTAATTCGGACTGACTGCTCATTGTGGTGAGTCGTGCAGAACTTTCAGTGAAGATAATGCTCAAAGAAAAGTGAATTTGTCTTTTACAAGTATAGCATGGTTAAATCAAGTTATGGGGCTGAAGATAAAAAGACATTTTGAGAAGTCTGAGATTTCTTAAAGAGTCACTGTTATTAAAAGGTGCAGTGTGCAGTGATGAGAGTTTGGAGAGGGTGTTTGGGAGCAGTCTGTTAAGGATGGTAAGGGGATTTTTGAGGTGTCTGGAAAGTGGAGCAGGTCAACAGTACAAGGTTTGGGAGGTCAGCAGGGGACTAATGAATACAGTGAGTAGTTACTCAACCAGGAAGAGTAGAATATAATTAACTGAGGTATATTCCTCAAATAATGCTCACAGTAGTGTTTCAACTGTAGGAGGATGTGGATTGCAGGACATAAATGTTACAAAGTAAAACAGTCTCTTGAAAGGAGTATAGGAAGTTTAGTAGGGCATGTGTGTGAATGGGTACATTATGTAAGATCAAAGTGGTGAGGGTTAGGGAATGATAGAACTGGAAAAGATGAAGGCCTTTGTGAAAGGATGGCAATTTTTTACAGTAGAAAAAAGACAAAAAGTTTGGAAGTTGGTTCCTCTTAGCTCCACTCCCATCCCTCACAACAACATTTATTTTACACAATAAGCATTTTGTGAGCCATACCATCCTTTTTGTGTTGCCCATGCCAAGTAGGCATTTGGAATTGCACTTACTTTTGGGATTGATGCAGTAGTATGCTTCACATGTGTTAAAAATCTGAAATGTTTTTTCCTTTAATATTCAGCAAAGCAGTCAAGGTTTTAAGCAGCACACAAGAAAACATGTAATTAACGTACACATATGGAAAGGAATAAAGAATGTGTGTAGAACATACATATAAGCAGAGGCATAGATTCTCATTTAAAACACTCTTTAGAATCAGTATCTAATTAAAACACTTCATACTATCAATCCACATTCATTAATCATTTGATGATGTCATGCTCTAGCGAGTAACTTGTTTAACATGTCACTGAGCACCTGCTGCGTCGGGATTTGTTCCTCTATAACTTGAGCTGAGTATCTTTTCTTGAATAAAATTGTGTCTGATATCAGTATGTTTTGTACTTCTGCGATATCCACTTGTTTTGGATAAACCAGCTGCATCTCTGCTATCACTATAACATTTAATGGGATAATTTTCAGGGCATGAAGATGCTTCTTTTTTAATCTCTGTAGCCAGAGTTCCTCATGACATGCTGAGTCCAGGGCCATGTATTCAGCTTCAGTAGTTGATAAAGCAATTGTGGGTCTTCTTGCTAGGCCAGAAAATTACAGCACCTCGTGATTTCAACAGAAAAACACTGACAGACTTCCTGTCCTCTTTGTCTCCTGCCCAGTCTGCATCATTGTAACCTGTGTTGTTGTTTTTTCTTCCCTAGAAGATTACATCTTAAAGTTCTCAGTGCCTTTGAAGTGTCTCCTGATTCTCTTAACTGCCTGCCAGTGAGGCACACTTGGAGCACTGTTGAAGTGACTTACAACTGTGATTGCATGTACAAAATCAGCACTGGTTCCCATCTGCACATACATCAAACTGTGTTTAGTTTCTCTATAGGGAAAATTTTCTCTCTTCATTTGTCTTGAGTGTCATATCTAGTGTAAGTATGTGATTGTAACAATATAACAAAAAAGGATAGTTCCTAGCAATTATCCTTTTCATTGTATTGTTACTTTACATCCTGGATTTTCCATTGTATGTATGTGGTTGTTATTCACAGGTGTTGATACTGTTGATTGTCCATGTTATATTTATTTTTAATATTTGTCCTTTATAAAAGATAGATCTATCCATAATAGTAGCCTTTTGCAATCTCTTAATATTCTGATGCCCAAGCAACATGACACCTCTGCTGGCCCTTGTAATTTAAATTGCTCGTTGAGTTCTTTTTAGAAGCTTACTGATGAACAAGTCATCAACAACAGTTAATGTGTTATTTCCGTTATTCTTCTGATAAACGCATGGATGTACTGTACTTCTTCAAAAGTTAAAGTTACAAAATTGTTGCATATAGCTTAATGTTACAGTGACAAATACTTTGTTTTAATCCATAAACTGCTTTCTTAAACCTTATGATACATTTGTCCTTAACAGTTCTAGTGTTAAAATTTGTCTCGGGGATTTTGACAAAAATCTACACGTTCAAATCGCCTTGTATGAATGCTCTAAAAATGTCCAAGTGATCTATGTCTACATCATTTTTAGAAGCTAAACCAAAACATACATTAATGAATTATAGCATATCAGGGAGCATACATCTCTTCATAGTTTGAACCCTTTGTGTTGTGAGGGTTCTTCAACTGCTAGCTGTGCTTTGTATCCTTAAATGTATCCTTGGAGATTTATTTTGGTTTTTAAAATCTATTTGGTGTCTGTTGGCTTTGTACCTGAAGGCAGGATAGTTTTCTCCGCATATGATTTTCAGTATGTGACTGCAATCATTTTATTTCCTCAAGCCAGCTGTGTGATTCTTTACTTTGTTAGCATCTTCTAATGATGATGAATCTGATTTATCCATGTCTGTAGAGTAATAGGTCACATAATCATTCATCCTTATCGGTTTTGGAATGAAGTTCTGATCAGTTTTGCTGCGAGGATGCAGCATTTATATTTGCATCTGATAAATTTGAATCTTCTAAGCTGCTCTTATCAGAGCTGATTTGATCTGGTAAAATACTTCTTGAATCTTCTTGATTCTCATCAGTAATGGGATCAGATTCAACTATTTCTGATTCATCTTGCTTAATTTTTGGAATAATTTCTGGCTTCAGAGACTTTTTGAGCAGTGTTATTTCATCATTCTTCTGAACAGTGTTTTCTTGGCATATCACATCTTTTGCTTAATTTTCATTGGATGGGTTGAAATAGCTGATATCCGTTGCCCTGTTAACACCATCCTACCAGTATGCATTCAGTTTTCTTCTTATCTCATTTATGTCTGCTTGCTGTTGGTAGATGACTGGAGGCCTTGCTGATAAATATTCTTACATGACTAAGATTTGGCTCTTCCAGTAAATGCTTCTTCTAGTGTCCCACCTTTTAAAGATTGTGTAGGTAATCTGTTAAGGTGCTGTAGAGTGGCCTACTCCAATACGCTTTTGGTAAGCGCGCATAAAAAATAAGCATCGGTCTTTTCGTACTAATATTCCGTTATCACTTTCTGCTACTCTGTTTTGATCCAGTGTGTAGGACACTATTGTTTGACGAATTATTACTTCATTCTTTAAGAAGTTTGCCAGTTCGTGGTTCACATATTCCTTCCCATTTTCTGTGCACAAGGCTCTAATTTTGCTACCGTTTTGTTTTTACACAAGCTTCTTGAAATTTTTAATAGTTTCCTGTACTTGATCTTCTTCCCTTAATGTATACAAAAATATCTCCCTCAGATAATCATCTATTAGTCAGGATATATCTGACACTTCTAATCGATCTTGTTTCCATTGACCTACGCAAGTCAGAATGTATTAGTTCAAGGATACATTTTGCTCTCGACTCAGAATTTTGAAAAGGTAGTTTTGTCTGTTTATCTTCCAAGCACATAACATATGGAGACTCAATAGTTCCCATGTAATTAATGCTGTTGGCCTTACCTTTCTGCAAAGCTCCTGTTCTGCCATGACTTAAATGTCCTGTCTTCTATTTCGCATTTGGGAGTCATTTAATAGTGATACAAACTTGGCTCTACTAAATAATTATCTGATTGGGCCAGTTTATATGTGCCATTATCAGGCATGGGTGTTGTTAATAGATAGTTTTCCTTATTGTAAATGCGAGTCTCGTTTATCATAGGTGATGAAATGTCTCTTTTTTTTCCACTACTTACATAGAGTAAATTTGTGCTTAACATTGGCATGTAAAGAACATTTATTGTTCTAATTTATTTTTTATTTTTTTTAGCTTGTGCTTGAATATGAGTGTCGCCATTTCCATCAGTAGTTAAATTCTCATCTTTTTGCCATTACCATCTGTGACTTTAACACCAATCTGCATAAATTTGTTTGAACATGTGTGCTAAAGCATCAGAGTCAATATGCCATTCATTATTAATGACTTTACCTCTGTAGTGAAGACTGTCTTGTAATTTGAAGCCCCTTCCAAAGACTTGTTACTTCCCTTGGTTTTCCTGTGGCAGTTTCTTTCAATATGGCCATAACATCTTAGTTTCTTTGAGGAAATTGTGTGTAAAGTTTTTGTTATCTTTCTTGTTCACTAGGAGAGCTGCAATGCTGTTCATCCTTCACTTCCTGCAACAGTTCAGTTTTAATGGTGTCTCAAGTTGTAGGTGTAATGGAATTCTCTAGTCTCATACCCATTGATTTTTAGTCATACAGTAACTATGCCAATAAAATTCACCTACTCACTCATCTTTCTCTTCCAAATTCAAAGCATTTAACTTGCTAGAAGTGGAAATTCTTTTGTATACACATTCTTCTGCTGATGTACAGTTCTCCAGTCAAGTTGTGGGAAGTGTTGTCAGCTGACCAGTTCTTTTGTAAAATCCTGACTCTTCATATAACCATTTTCAGTTGTCGCAGGCTTTTTTTTGTGGTTGTTGTGTTGTGTAGGTGCATGTAAACTGCTGGACCAACTGACACTAGCATTATACACTTTCAACTTGTCTTTTACTTCACTTGAGCTGCATTCCAATACCATCTCATGTTGAAGATATATTTTCATTGCAAATTGTCACGTACTATAGTTCTCTATTGCTTTCAGTTTTTCTATAAGCTGTAATGAATTTAAGGCCACAATTCCAGCTTTGAATAAATCATTGAACTTAGGTTTTTTTTTCGTAATTTTATAATAAACTGCCTTTATTGGCTGGACAGTATAGTATGGGCTTGTGACCTGTTGTTTTTTCAGTTTCATGTTCAGTAAAATGATTACAGTTTGAAATAGCACACAAGAAAACATTTTACTATACTAATGTAAACATATAATGTTCAAAGCACACTCATACAAACAAGAATAAAGACCATTCATAAAAACTGATAGTAAAGAACATAAATATCAGCAGCACCATAGATTCCCATTTATAACATTATAAATTAATGATAAAGATATTACAAAACTCTGTGTATGTAACATGCCAACAATACTGCTTTGAATCTGCAATCTATATGCTATTATGGAATCTGCTTAAGTGTCTGCAGTGAAATGACCATTATTCTGCCATATGGCATTAGTAATGCTGTTATTTTATCTATGGAAATGATTGTAAGGTAGAAATACATGTTAAACGTATTGTATTGTTAGTTCAGAGTGCTAGAGAAGTAACTGGCAGATTTTCCCTGCTTTCGGCAGTATTCTGAACCACTAATGAAGTCAAAAAGTTACCCAGATAAAGATGAGAGAGCAAAGTCTGAAAATCTCTTATCAACAAAATATTTACTGTCTCTTCTTGTATGTGTCATGCTTTTCCATTTGACATTAATGTGTCTGACAGAAAAATCCCTACTTTGAACAGTAAATACAAGAGAAAGGTGTACAAAAGCTGTTACCCTTGCACATAGCGTGCAATTTATTTTATATTATTCCTGCAAATATACTGATGCTCTTGTATGCTTGGAGTTATTTTGTTATTAATTATGACTGAAATGTGTTCCAGCATTTTAAGCACTGACACTGAATATTTTACTAACACTGTTCATTATATAATTTGTAATGACCTAAAAGTTCTTTGATTCATTATAAATTCCAAGTATTTATCTGAACAAAACTCATAACAGGAAATTCTTCATTGAGGCTACTGTGCCTTCTAAGATTATTTTATTTTTGCAGAATGTTGCAGTATAGTTAAATAGTAACCCACATTTTTTCAGCTAGGTGATCAGAAATTTTAAATGCATTGCACATGTAAATACATTTCCATTTACAGTTAATTTTTTTGTTTATCTTCTTACCAGTTGTTTTTTAAACAATGTTTTATGGCCACACAACATATGTGATCTGGAGGCAGATGTATTCTCAGTATAAAATCATGCTTCAAATTATAAATAAATAAGTTTGGAGACTTTTTCATTTCCTACAGTACTTGATGTTATTGAATTTGTATGTCTGAAGTCTGTCTACCTTCAGAATTCACATATGTTGCAGTCAGGTGTTTCATGGGTATGAGTGTGTATTTTGATGATGCTGCTGCTCTCCTCACAGATTTTATCCCAGGCTGTTGTCAAAGTGGTTATCCCGACTGAAAGGTAATGTACACAGGCAAAACCCAGTTTATTTCTTTTAACACGTAATAGGTAAGTAAAGAGTTGAAAAGGGGAAAACATCACTTTCAGAATTGCAGGTAAATTTTTCTAGGTCGTTTAAATATCTGTATTCTCAATAGTTGTTATTCTCTTACTCTGATTAATGTGCTGCTAAAGAGTAGAATATACAATGTTGAGTTACGAAATTTTTAACTCAATTTTAGTAATATCTTAGAATTTCAAGAAATTTGATTGAATCTGATGATTTTTGTCTTTCATCATAAACCCTTATTGTACTGGTTTTTAAATAAGTGGCCTGCAAAATTCAAATAAAAAATATTAATAAAGTATTTTAAGACATTTTTGGGGGTAACTTTTATCGCATGATGACTCACTTAATGAAAAATTAAAAATCAATGAAGTAGTTCTACTGATTGGAGCTGCCATATGAGCAGCTCATTCTCTGTCTTTTGTGCTAGATACTGGTTATTTACATGTGCTGTTAGGAAGTCAGTTTACTGGAGTTGCACATTTATTTTTGTGTTGTCTTCCAGCTGAATAGGTGAGACATATTCAAAAGTTAAATATGCGTAACCATGTCATTTACTTATCACTTTGTGATATATTCATTTACTCATTGTAATTAGATGTAGTGCTCACAGAAGTTGTATTGCAAGGTAATATACTCAATTTTTCCTCCAATAAGCTACCTTCTTTCTGCCTTCCTGTCTAAATCAATAAACAAGTTGATATCAGCAATCTCAAAATAATGGTCATGATTTTGATACGACATAATGATTGTTAACCAATTTGGATTTCATAAGGAATTCACATGTATAGTGACTGGTTTAATTAAGGAAGGATAGGAACACAGCAATCAGTCGCAATACCACTGGTTTTTCATTTATTTTTTTTGCATATCCAAACATCAGCTGTAAATAGCCATTTTCAGTGTTAAAATATAAGGAAATATGGAATCAAGATTCATTTACATAAAACAGTAAGCGAAACACCATGTTATCCAACAGATAACAATGATACATTATAGTTAGTATATCTTCTGTATGAGTTGCCGTCCAACGAACACACACTGGTGCCTATCATCATAGAACTTAACTGGTGTCTAGGCAGAAGGAAACTGAGATGGTTGTTTACAAGTGCAGCAGCCTCAGTGTGTGTCGTTTAGTATAAGTACCCAGTTGCATTCCAATATAGTAGTTTAAAAGCCTTTTTTAAAAAATAAAATTTGCATGTCATCTTTAAATCACATCGAGAAAAGCCAATTTACTAAGTGTTTGTTCATATATTAGTGGTGAAACTATATACCAGATCGTAAGCAAAAGATCATTAATAGGTTCATACATTTGACATAGACAGAATTGTTACATCACATTATAAATTAAAAAATTTTGAAGATCATCTTTGGCTTGACTTGAACGTGAAAACACTGGGAATGATAGTATGTGAGAACATAATGTATTTTTATCAATGCATCATTTTGTTTCCCTTTTTGTTAATACTTTTCAATGTCATATTGGGTTTACCATCAAACAAGTAAAACATTATTCAGTTATTAGTCTTAGTGGCAAGGTATACAGCTATTTTGTTACATTGTTCTTTGCAAGCAGAATACCACAGTTGGAGCTAAGAAATTTGTGACAGTAGAGGATGTTTGACCTGAACCTGGTTAAATTAGCCTTGTCATGGTGATCTTCAGTATTTTACTTTGATGTTAACAGATCTTCATAATAATGATTTTTATGAACTGCTGTGTGCTGCTTTTGGGATGGACTGTAACAATATAATGATAGCAGAGATGATGAGTCGCAGATGATGATGATGATGATGATGATGTCCCATACTCCTAGACAGAGCTTAGGGGACAATGCAGGGGCCCGCACTGCCGTACTAGGCAAGGTCCTAGCGGTGGTGGTTTGCCATTGCCATCCTCCGACCGTAATGAGGATGAATGATGATGATGAAGACGACACAACAACACCCTATCATCTCGAGGCAGGTGAAAATCCCTGACCCCACTGGGTATCGAACCCGGGACCCCGTGCCTGGAAAGTGAGAATGCTACCGCGAGACCATGAGCTTGAGTTGCAGAAAGGCACAACAAAAAGACTGTTGGAAAGGTAGCTTTTGGCCAACAGGGCCTTTTGTCAAAAATCCCCCCCCCCTCCCCCCCCCCCCCCCCACACACACACACACACACACACACACACACACACAGAGAGAGAGAGAGAGAGAGAGAGAGAGAGAGAGAGAGAGAGAGAGAGAGAAAGGAAACTTCGCATGACAGCTCCTGTCTCCAGCTACCAGAGACTGTGATCATGTGTGAGTGAGTTGCGTTTGTGCATGACCGTGTGTGTGTGTGTGTGTGTGTGTGTGTGTGTGTGTGCGTGCGCGCGCGCAGCTCAGCATCTCCCCTATATGGTGAGTGGCAACTATCCTTTTCATTATATTGTTTATGCCTCTTTTATATTAATTATCGAAGGGGTCACTTAATCACTCTGATACAAGCAACTATGTTAGATTTTTAGCTTTTGACAAATTTCAAATTGGTATAGTACTATATTTTATCAAGACGGTCTTCAAAAAGGTTTTAATTTGTTATTTCTACTGTGATGCAAGAGTTCTTATATTACATTTATATGAACCTATTAATGATCTTTTGCATAAGATTTGGTGGGTTGGTTTACCACTAATATATGAACAAACACATTGTAAATCATCATTGCATGATGTAATTTAAAGTTGACATGCAAATGTTATTTATTAAAAATGGTTTTGAGCTACTGTATTTGACTGCAACTGGGTACTTCCACTACATAACACAAACTGAGGCTGCTGTACTTATTGTAAACAACCCCCTCAGTTTCCTTCTGCCTAGGCACCAATAAAGTCATTTGATGACTGCACATGGCATATTAACTGGAATGGGTCATTGCTATTGGATAACATGGTGTTTTGCTAATTGTTTTATGTAAATTAATTTTAGTTTTGCAATTTCCTTGTATTTTAACACAAAATTTGGATATGCAAAAATAATGAATAAAAAACCAGTGGGGTTGCAATGGATTGCTGTGTTCCTATCGATGCTTAAATAATAGTTGTTGTTATTATGACTGATATATTTTCGTTTCAAGTTTACATTTTCTGTGTGTAGGGTTTGAGGTACTCTGAACTTTGGTAAACAGATTGTTTATTAAAGGAAGAAAAACTTAACAGTGGAAATGGGACGATTTTTGAATGTCCCCAAATTCCTAAATAAGAACCAGATTGAGTGAAGACTTGAATCTGGCAAGCAACGCATGCACCTCAGGGAGCTGACAGTCATTCCCTTGACTTGCAGACACAACCACTCAATGGCAAGAGGAGGAGGAGGAGGAGGATAAATTTTGAACTAAAATTGTTCGGATATACTATCAGAGTTGAAGAAAGATTGCAGAAGTGGATTTTGAATTCAGGAGAGAGAATATGTGAATTAGGAGTAACCTGCAATAAGGAACCCAAGCATTCAGTCTTGTCTAAATTGATTTGATTTTACATGTTAATTATCATACAGCACTTACACTTCCTGCGCAATAACTATATGATTTAATTTCTGTGTTTATAACTAGAGCGAAAGTGAATGATTCACCATTGCCGTTTACTTTGTGCCTGTTCTACAAGTATTTACATTGGAGAAAATAGAAGAGAACATGATATGATGAGCAGCACCTTGTCACACAAACAGCTGCAAATGTGGACTTGAGCACTTGCTATAATGCTGGCTCCCCTTATGAAACTGCTATGTACTAAGAGGAGATAACTTTTGTGTATGTTTGATTTGTATTACTTAAGAAGCTAATAAAATTACACAGGAGAAAAGAGTAAAAATTTATGTATCTAAACTTTTGCTGAAGTGTCAGAGGTGCATTGTAACTGCATGAACACCTGCGAACCAAACATGACCAGATGCTGTTTGCTCATACTCCTCTACAATTTGCACCTGAGAGAATGCTGTTTTTGCTGATTTTCATTCACTCAGTGTTGACCAGTCTTAAAATAACTTTGCATGAGAGATTACATTCCAAGAATTTAACAAGCAAAGTGTGCTAAATTTTGTAATAAATCAAGTCGGTTTTATGTCTAGTCGACTACTCAAGAGGAGGCAGATATGTATACATGTTTAATAATATACATTCTAAGACGGAAAGAAACAGTGATACACCATGAAGAAATTATATGAATGAGATGGAAATAGATAGAAGTGATATGTGTGTACAGACAAGTGATTACAATTTCCAAAAAAAAAAAAAGAAAATTGGATGATTTATTCAAAAGAAAGAGCTTCACAAATGGAGCAAGTCAGTAATGTGTGGACCACCACTGGCCATTATACAAGCAGTTACTCAGCGCGGCATTGATTAAGAGAGTTGCGGTATGTCTGCCTGGGGGATATCATATCACATTCTGTCCAGTTGGTGCGTTAATGGTCAGAATTCTGGGCTGGTTGGATAGCTGTGCCCATAATGCTTCAAACATTCTCAATTGGGAGAAATCTGGCTGCTTCACTGGCCCAGCTAGGGTTTGGCAAGCTTGAATATGAGCAGTAGAAACTCCCACCATGTGTGGACTGTTATCATCATCCTAGAGCATGAGCCAAGGATGGCTTGCAGTGAACGGTAGCAATTCATGGCATAGAATATTGTTTATGTACCACTGTGGTGTAAGGATGCTGCAGATCACAATCAAAGGTGTCCTGCTATGAAAAGAATGTCATCGCAGACCACCACTCCTGGTTGTCGGCCTTATGGTGATCAACAGTATGGTTGGTATACCACTGCTGTCTAGGGTGTCTCTGGACATGTCTTCAGCCTGGAATCACATTGACTGGAATAGAATTTTCTTCGGTGATGAGTTCTGCTTCAAATTGACCCTGATGACTGGCGAAGGTGCATATGGAGATGCCCCAACAGTCGTGGCATAACGATCAGAATCTCGCCTGCAACCAGGAGTGATGTTCTGCAGTGCCATTCCTTTTCATAGTAGGACCCTTTTGGTTATCATCCGTGGCACCCTTACAGCACAGTAGTACGTTGATGGTACTCTACGCCCCATCTTGTTGCCCTCCACGGCAATCCATCCTGGGCTTACATTTCAGCAAGATAATGCCTGCCCATACATAGTGAGAATTTCTACTGTGTGTCTTTGAGCGTGCCAAACACTACCTTGCCCAGCAAGGTCATTGAATATCTCACCAATTAAGAATGTTTTGAGCATTAAGGCCAGTGCCCTTGAGCCAGCTCAAGTTTTGGATGGTCTGACATGTCATTTGGACAGAATTTGGTATGATATCCCTCAGGAGACAGCCAACAACTCTAGCAATCAGTGCCAAACTTAATAACTTCTTGCATAAGGGCCAGAGGTGAACCAATACTTTATTGACTTGCTCAGTTCATAAGCTCTTTCCCTTGAATAAATTATTCAATTTCTCTGAAATTGTAAAAATTCACACATTCGGACTTTGCAGCTCGATTCCTCTCATACTAGCAATACAAAAATGTCTGACGCAAAATTTTGTGTTGTCCATATTTCGGGCAGTAAATGGACATTAAAGATTGGCAATCTGGCAGCACTGTAATCACATGTAAGGTAACTACCTCTGTCAGGAGGTAGAGTAGTGCTGTGCAGTTGGTGCAGTGGATAGTGTTTTGGGTTGACACGCAGGAGGTTGTGGATTCCATTGTGGCTCGAGGCATAGTTGTTTTTATTTGCTAGAAGTAGCCTGTGTGGTGTGGTATTTGGCGTCTTAATCATAATACAGCAATTACAGTGGGTCTTCTACAAAATATTTGCAGTTACATACTACGAACACAAAAATGGAAGTACAGTCACTTTCATTGGTCAGATTTTAAAGAAGCCTTTTGCGTGTTGTGAACGCAAATTGTTTTGTGATACTGCATCCATTAAATTCCAAACCTGTTTTTTGTGTATGCTCCCCAAATGGACCCATCGAAATTATTTGCAAAGCACATTGCTAGCTCTACTGGTGACGTAAGGCCCTAATGAAATGTAATGGATCTAAATGTGGCAAGAATAATAGTTTGTATTAATCGATGGGACCATTGGTGGGAGGGTACACAGAAAGCAAGTTTGGAATCCAGTAGATGCAGTGGTGCGAATCAGTTTGTGTTCATGACGCACAAAAGGTTTCATTAAAAGATGAACAATGAAAAAGATTTTATTTAGATTTCCTTGTCTGTTCTATGTAACTGCAAATGTTTTGTGGACAACCCACTTAATCGCTATGTAACGATTAAGACTCCAGATATCATTCCATGCAGACTACTTTTAGCAAAAAAAAAAAAAAAAAAAAAAAAAAAAAAAAAAAAAAAAAAAAAAAAAAAAGACTCGACCCAGAATCCAACCCCCAACCTCCTGCATGCCAACCCAAAACACTATTCATTGCACCAAATGCACAGCACGACTGCAATATCCTGACAGAGATAGAACATGTGATAACAGTGTTGCCAGATTGCCTATATTTAACATCCATTCACTGCCTGAAGTAAGCACAGGACGAAATTTTGTGGAGACATTTTTGTATTGCTACTATGTGCGGAATCATGCTGCAAAGTAAGTGTGCAAATTTTTGTTGGGGGTGAAGGAAAAGGACTGCTGAGGTTTAGAAAAAGAGGTAGAGTTCGAAAAAGTCGCCCAGAACCCCAGGTTAGGGGAGACCTATCAGAGGGGATGAGAGGGAAAGACTGATGGTTGGGGACTACACCAGATGAGCTTTGAAAACCTGAGAGTGCAAAGGTGGAACATAAGGTGATACACAAGACACAGGTTACTGGCAAAACATCTTGCATGATTTAATAAGAACAAAAATCTAAGTGCATTGTATATGATAGGGGTTTGGGAGAGTGACAGAAACAAGACAGGCCGTAAAATGAAAGAGAGTAAAGAAAGGAATAGTAACTGTGAGAAAATGCTGATGTTGTGGCACTCTCACCTGTGAAGTTCTGAGAAACTGTTGTCTCACGTCAGAATAGCACATGTGGAGAAACCAGCACTGAGGTCATGACGGCCATGTTACAGAGCCCATTCATCCTAACTGATAACTAGTATACGGCAAGTTGTTTCACAAGGGATGGTACATGTTTTGCCAGTTACAGGCATGGTATAATTGGTGGTAAGAGGTTGCATAGGGAAAGTCTTACAGTGGGGACACTTCCGGGGGTGGGAGCTATAGGGTAGGGAGATGGGTGCAGGAGGAGCATAGGTTCCGCCAAGGATTTTGCGGAGATTGGGAGGATGACAGAAAGTTACTCTAGATGTGGTTGGCAAAATGTTGGATATAATGGACCTCATTTCAGGGCATGGTTTTAGGAAGTCATAACCTTGTCAAAGTAGCTGATGAATGCATTCAAGACCAGGATAATACTTGGTGGCAAGTGTTGTACTCCTAAGTTGTTGTTTTGGAGGGATCAGCAGCACTAGGATTGGATGTGATGGCCCAGAAATGTGTGTTTGAACTACGCTGATGGTGTAATTATGTCCAGTGAAGGCTGAGGTGAGACTGGTGGTGTGTTGCTGTAAAGAGTCTGCATTGGAACTAATATGTTTGCCTCGAATGCCAAGGCTCTGTGGGATGTGAGGATAAAATCAACATAAAGAAAAGTGGCATGGGATTTGGAATAGCACCATGTGAAATTTGAGAGAAGGTATTCAAAGATTCCAAGAATTTTGACATATTAGCCCCACCGTGAGCCCATTATGGCAAAGATGTCTCTAAATCAAACCAGGAGCCGAAGACTTACAGATCCAAAGAAAGCCTCCTCCAAGTGACCCATGAAAAGGTTGGCATTGGAATGTTCTGGTTTACATGGCAGTGGCCCTGATCTTTTTGTATGTGTGGCCATCGAAGGTAAGGTAGTAGTTGGTAAGTTTAAAAGTGATCAAGGTGAGGAGGAACAATGTCATAGGTTTGGAATCAGGTGGGCACTGACAGGAAACGTTCAGCAACAGGCAGGTCATGTACATGGGGTTGTTGGTATAGAGGGAGACGGCATCAATGGTGACAAGCAAGGTGTGTAGTGAGAGTGGGATGGGTACATATTTCAAATGATCTAGGAAATGGTTGGTTCCTCTAATATAGGAGAGAAGTCTTTGTACTATGGGTTTGCAGGTATTGGTCAATTAAGGCAGATGTATGTTCAGTGGATGCTTTGGAGCTAGCAAATATGAGACGCCCTGAGTGATTGGGTTTTGGATCTTGGGAAGAAGGTAAAACGTGGTGCTGTGTGGTTTCGGTGGGGTAAGAAGTTCAGTGGATTGAAATATTAGTCATCCTGAGGGACCTGAAGTTTTAAGGAGGGATTGCGGGTCAGTTTGAATCACAAGGGTGGGATCTTGATAATGACAGTCGTCAGCTTTTAGGTAATGAAGAGCCTGGAGTTCTGCAGAGAACAGGTTGGGGTCATGTTGTAGGGATGTGAGGAATGGAAGTGAAACAATGCAGGAAGTGAAGAATTTTTGAAGGCTTGTAAGGGATTTTGAAGTGGTGGTGGAAGGGATTTTGAAGTGGTGGTGGGATCATAATCAGAACTGTTCAAAGCAGCATTCAATTTGTTGTGGGAATGGTTTTGCAATTGGGTTGCAAAGTTGATATTAAATGTGAAGAAAAGTAGGTCCTTCACCTAAGCAGAATGATTAAATGCAGGTTTATGGCTGAAAGCGATAGTAAAGACACTATCCATTTCCTAGATCATCATAAGTCCGTGCCCATCCAACTCCGACCACACACCTTGCTTGTCACCATTGATACTACCTCCCTCTATACTAACATCATCATGTATGTGATGTGTCTGCTGCTGAACATTTCCTCAAGTCAGTGCCCACCTGATTCCAGACCTATGATATCCTTCATGCACATGTTAATCAACTTTATACTTACCAACTACTACTTTACTGTTGAGGGGCTGACACACACCGTCAGGTGTATGTGTATGTGTATGGCCATAGGAACCGGGATGGCTCCTTCGTATGCCAAACTTTTCATGGGTCACTTGGAGGGAGATTTCTTGCGATCCACAAGTCTTCAGCCCATGGTTTGGTTTTTTTGATATCTTTACCATATGGACTCATGATGATTTGAAATTCCTGGGATCTCTGAATACCTTCTCCCAATTAAATTTCACATGGCCCTAGTCTGAATCCCATGCCACCCTCCTTGATGTTGATCTTGCCCTCACCAAAGGCCAGCTACACTCTTTTCTCCACATTAAACCTACTGACAAACTACTTACATTTTGACAGTTGCTATCCTTCCCATGTCAAACACTCCCTCCCGTACAGCCTTGGCATTTGAGGTAAACGTATTTGTTCGGATGCAGACTCATTGCAGCAATGCACCACCATTCTCACCTCAGCCTTCACTGGACATAATTACCCCAACAGCCTAGTTCAAAAGCGAGATTTCTCGGACCATCACGTCCTATCCTGGCTCTCTAATCCCCCCCAAAAAACAACTTAAGAGTACACCATTTGGCAACTAGTATTATCCTGGTCTTGAATGTCTTAGTCAGCTACTTCGAAAAGGCTAAGTCTTCCTAAAATCATTCCCTGAAATGAGGTCCATTCGGTCCGACATTTTGCCCACCACACATAGAATAACTTTTTGTCGCCCTCCCAATCTCTGCAGTATCCTTTTCAGATCCTGTGTTCCTTGTGCACCCCTCTCCCTATCCTATGAATCATACCACTGTGACCAGCTGTAAGACATGCCCTCATGTGAGGAGGAGGAGGAGCCTCTGGCTCTGAAGGCTTGCAAATTTTAGTACTTTATATATATATATATAAAGTTATCATTGTCACAGATAATGCCATGGTGCTGGCATGGACTCAGGTGAGCTGCAAAACAGGTAATCATTCAGGAACAGAAAAAAAAAAAAAAAACTGCAGCTCATGTCCACAGCAGTTCCTCTAAAATTTACATCTGATACTGGTGCTATAGCAGTTAAATTTGCTGCCACCTTCTTAATTGAAAGAACACCAAGGAAAACACACAGTGAAGCTATTTGCTTACTGGGAGAAATCAGAGAGATGTCACAGAAGTGTGGAGCACTTACAGGTGTGAAGGAAACAGTAATGTGCGTACCCATTCATTAGCAATCTGGAACACAGTGTTTCTTAATTGATTTAATGTGGATATTATCTTGATGACATACTTGTCCATGTTCTTGCAGTTATCCAGTTGTGTGGTTATAAGTTCACAGAGTAATCTGACTTTCCTTGTAGGGCCACAATCTTCAAATGCACTCTGTAACTTATCCCAAAATTCTTGTGCATCACTGCTTTCTCTATGTGTAAAAAGTTCACTGGATCAGTCGATAATATCAGCTTGATATTGCCTTCCGGTCCTTATTTGCGTAATTTTGCCCAGTGGGCTTCTGTGTACCATTCGCTACATCCCATAAATTGTCCAAATGTAAGTATGGTTCCAGGTCAAATTTCCAGGTAGTCTAGTTCTTGTGACCTACAAGTCTTCTATTTGCGGAATTTGTCCTGCACTCATTTTCATAATTACTTTTACTTGCAGTAAAGACAGTATTAAACTATGCCACAATCGGCTCCTCCCAATAGCTTTCACTGCACATTTCCAGGACTATTCCAATGATAATTCCTTGTATATGTCAGAATACTTATTGCAAAAGCATGCTCTGGTGCCTTGGTCCATAACCTGTTGAAACTAGCGCAGCAAGATAAATAATTCTGAATATAAAAAATTGAGGAATAAGACAGGCTAGATTTTAACGTCCCTTACATAGAACAGCACATTTACAGTAGTAGTTAAGGTAATGCCACAGAGTATACGAAGTAGTCATAGAAGTTTATTGCACTCCATGCACCACACTTCGCTCCATACACATTCGCATACAAAATTATTGTTCATATATACCGAACATCATCTGTACTCCCAATTCTGCAACTAGATGATGGATTTGTGTGAAAAATTTCTACAAGCTGTAACAAAAAGCTTTTTATTGAACTTAGTGAGAAGTTGGTAGCACTGCCCCCCTTTAGAAAGGGTGGATGTAATATCTTTTGATAAGAGATTGATAATGCAGCATCTGGAATACTCAAAAGATCTAGATTTAGTAGAGGATGTAGAGAATTCGGGTGATATTGGAACGAAATCACTGTTGAAAAATCATGCATTTACTTTAGTGATTAAAGGTATTTGCAATAACTGGAAACTATGGCTTATTTAGGAGTAAAAGATTAGAATTTATTGATACTTTGAATGTACAGTTTATGTTACTACATTAAGCATACATAGTCAAGCTTAATTGTTGATGATCAAGGAGCAATAATTCACGCCTGGTGTCATATTTGCAGGTTACTCCAGAAAGATCTAATTTCCTTTTAAATGAGCAGAAAAATTTCACTATTTGTTATGGTGTCTCACATTTATTCATGTGCAAACACAATAATCTGTTTGGTGTCTTCATGTTCAAAAGTTCTGTCATTTCATTCAAAGACACTGATACGAGGATTGAAAAGACTTGCATGTCGGTAAAACTAACTAGCAGTCATTTGTTACTAGATTCATTACAGAAAATTAAATGTGAAAACAGCAGTTTAGGTCCTTAGTCACACTGTTGCTCTAGCAATCAGAACTTGAATAGCATTAAAGACTTGTAGGTTAATACATCAGGGAACAAAACCAATAGAATTCATGAACAGTCTGTTTGAAAATTTGAATACTAGACTATAATATCTTTATAACCCAAATAGGTGTGAATCATCTCAAAAATGTCCAGTAGTACTGGAAACAGTGAGAAGTGTAAAAGAAATTCTCAGTTCCATGCATACAATTGACAAAAAGACAGGTAAAATCACAACACTTCCCTGTGTTGTAAGACTGATAAAAACTGTTAATGTTGTTATTCAGTTTTATGTAGAGGAACAAACTAGAGGTATAACATTATTACTGGTGAGCGTGTTGAATCAAGATGCCATAGAGGATTGGTTTTCATTATACTATTGGAAAGATAGCTATGACTGGAACCGAGCAATAAGAGCACTAAAATGCTTGCTCCAGACAGTCACTACTAACTCCATTATGGAGTCTCCTGACACTATAGATGGTGAGAATAACAGCATTTGAATGATCTTACTAAATGATTGTGAGTTTGAAAACGAAAATGATGAACATTAACTAATTAACTGATGGAGGGTTCTGAAAACACGGAACTCGTAAACACTATTGTTTGAAAAGGGAGTGGTTTTGAGGCTGGGAATATCTTCTTCATCTCAGAAAGAACTTACTTTCTGAATGGTGTTTAATAGCATACTTTGGTGACTACTTAAGTCATAAACAAGCTGAATCATTTTGTTGTCTGAAATATTAGGAAACACTTTATTTGTAGCTAAGAGCTTCATAGCTTCGTGAAAAGGCTACTTAAACTGGCTGAAATCCTCACTTGGACATTATCACCGTCTAGATGACAAACAATTTGCAGAACACAGGCTGTTTCTTTTAAATCTTATTACTAAATGCAAATTGTATGGCATTGACAGTGCAGTGCCCAAAAGCAAATCTGTAAAACTTGGTCAGAACTCACGGTACTAAAATAATGTTGTGTTAAATGCCAAATAAAAAAATGTAAAAATGACATTATTATACTGCACTAATCTGTTTCATTGTCTTTCCCTTATCACCCTTCCCCATTTAGCTGAAAGGAAGTAAGATGTTAAATCTGAGAAAAACATTATTGTTTGTACCAACAGTAGATAAGCTGGCAGCATATTGAAGACATTAATTTTAAGGTCGAACATTTTTGTTGTTTAACAGCATCTTTGAGATTCAGCTGTCAGTATGTAGATAAAATGGTGCTCAATGTAAACTAATTGAAATGGATATAAAAGGATAACTGTGTATAAGCAAGTTTCCACAAAGGCTTATAAGCAAACAAAAATGTTTCTTAAATAAGTTTTGGTCGAACTGTGAAAAATTCACTATCATTATAATTCCCCTCATTTCCATACAAATACTTTTGTGTAAGATGAGAGTATGTCCATGGTGTCGGCACCAGACACAACAGTACTAGAGTTTTTCATATTACACGAGTTATTACAGGATCATTTATTTCGTCAGTGGCAGTAATGAAACTTCTCTATCTGTTATTGATCACTCAAAATTTGGATTTGATGTAGTGATATTTTTGGCTTTGGTTGTGTATGTTCATTTTAACTCGAGACAGGAGCAGCCTGATACAGAAAATGGTATTTAAGCAGCAACACATGCCTGTTTACTTGTACTAGCTGCAGCTCTGCCATTGAAGCTTAAAGCCGCTGCTTTCCGTCAGGCAGATTTATCAGTGCTGCTGTTGATGAATGATATGCAGGAATCTGAGAGAATGGTCTTATTTGCCAGCAATTACCAGCAGCGAAACAGCAGTGCAAGAAACCAGATCTACTAAATCACTGTGCTGTCTATAGTCTTGATTTTTCTAGAGGGCTTTTAACTCCTTGTGACCAATATCAATCTACTCCGGAAAGTTTGCTTAATGCGTTGATGTGAAATATATGTCGGTAAAGTAATAGATAAAATTCAAAGAAGTTGAGAATAGTTGAAAAATTATATTTGCAAATGAAAATATTCTGAATGTAAAGGTAGGTTAAAGGAGGTTTTCCCCCCTTAATCCATATCAGACAAACAGCATGGCAACACATGGCATAGAGATGTGACGACAAACGTATAAAGTGTGTGATTGCATAAATTCAGTATTTATCGAAAATCTTAAAGCTATACATTCTACATTCAGACATTAGCTTGTGAGAAATGTTTGTAAGCATTACTTTTCACTCCTTATTCTACTGGAGCTAATCAGCATTTGTTTGTTGAAAACTCAGGAGAAACTGTTCTTGAGAAACCGCAACCAATTGACAATACAGATGGCTGTGGGGTGAACCACATGGCATACAGCTCCATGGCTAAGTACTGTTGATCAGTAACCAACCTTATTCACCAACAAAAACAACAGTGTTGCCAATTCTGTGACATCATGCTATAGGGTAACTTAACTAGCACTGTAGCATAGCCTGCAACATCTGTTGTCCAGTGGCAAAACCATATATGCACTTCCCTGTTTCTCCATAAGAATGGGCAATCTGATTATTACTAGATCTGTGATGAGACATTTGCAAGTGTTAAATGGGTATGTCTTCTGTTATGATAAATTGTTTTTAAACTACCACTTGTCTGTTCTGCAATTTGCTTTGGACATATCGTGTAAAGAATATTGAGGTGTTAGAGGTATTACCTTAATTTACACAAATTATTGAGCATTGTTGACATCTTGCCTGTTGGCTTTTGTCTCAGTATTTTGGCCCATGTCTGGTTAATGATTTTTTCTGATTTATCAGCATGAATGGCCGGCATTCTCAAAGATTCACACTTAGTTGTTCATGCAAGACTGCAATTGAACCTTTGACCAGAGGTTATATGTACTCTTCTCGGTAATGCCTGCAGAGCTTGTTTCCCTGCTCCTTACTGCTATAGTTTCGCCATTGTTATTTGCAGCAGATATTTATTTCAGAACAGGAATACGGGACCTGTTTATCTTGAGACTTTCTTTTTTCTTGTTAAAACTGTTGTCGTGTTTATGAATTTCAATGGCTTCCCAGAACAATTGGACATAGTAGCTCACCTCCACATCAAGAAACTGTATGCTGGAAATGAACAAGTATTGCAGGTGACCTCCTCCTTCCACCAAAGGACGTTAGCACAGTGCATACATACACCTCTAACCACAGGCTCTACTCCAATCAGCCACCAGCAATGGAGGAAAGATCACTGTGAATGCCAGCACCTAGTGCTTGTGAAACATCGGAAAAATCATTAAACAAACAACAGCCAAAGATCCTGAGACTAAATCTAACAGGCAATTTATAATTATTTACATAGTTTCTCTATTAATTCTTTTTTAGTAACAGTGAACATGACATTATGTTTTTGTGTATATCATTACTTACACACTTTTAACCATCATGGTTGATTAGAGAGGTAACAAATATATGAGGACATACTGAAAAGCAATGCCTCTGATTTTTTTTATGTTAAACCTCTTAAAAAATTTTTAAGTAAAACAAAATTTGTTAACACCCATCATCTTTATTCTTCATGTCTACATATTTATTTCTCAACAGTCACCCAGAAAGAATGCATTTCTCCCGATGAGAGGTCAGTTTGTTCACACCATCACTGTAGTTTGTTTGACTTTATTGACGGAACCCCAACTTTCCTCTGCTTGCACCTCATCATCACTGTGATGTCTTCGAAGGTCTTCAAATTTTGAAAACAGATAAAAATTGAATGGGGCCAAGCCAGATTTGTAGGGAATATGATCCATAGAAGTGAACACAGGGTGTCACATTGTTGCAGTGCTCGTGTGTGGTCTGGCATTGTCATGCTGGAGGGGGAGTGTGCTACACATGTGTGGACAAATTCTTCGAATTTGATTACAACACGCTGTTTCTCACGCCCTAGCTTAGTTATATCACACACTGCAATGTTATATTCTACTTTTTGTAACCCTCTAACGGCAGAGGGTCGCAAATATGTTGACAAGTAGAATAAAGATTTAGAATGTTAGTAATGTTAGTTTTATATAAAAACTTTCGATTTATCACAAAAAAATCACAGTCATTACTTTTAGCTTGCCCTCGTAAAAAGCTTAATGTGGTTGAACTAAAGATAAATTACTGAAAAAATATTTCTCATGTACAGATGTGCTTTTGGATCTTTCATTTGTGAATGGTTTTGCTACAGTAGAGCTGGTGTCCAAAAGGGGAAGCTGCAAATTGTACTAATATAATCTGTTGGAACAGCAGAAGATTGATACAAAAGTCAAGTATCCCATTCAAGACCTCACATACTTACCAGAAGATGTATCAGTATTTAACTGCAGACTGTACAGTATAACAAGCGCACGTGCCAGATGGTTTCCTGTGCTGAAATCTTAATATCTGTGTCAAATGATGACTCATCAACATATGTGACTAAGCCAGTACAGAGGCGAGATTGAAACTATAGATTGTACCTTAAGAGGTACATTCTCCACTTTACAGAGTGGGTTGTCATATATAATGCTAGCATCAGCATTAAACTGTGCAGTTTGTTTGCTGGAAAGGGTTTTTTGTGTCTGGTGTATTCAATTAGTTGTGCAAACGGATGTATAACTCCATTATACTTACCTCCACAAACAGTTGGTCAACAGTATGTATTGCCACTGCGTCACACTGTACCCCTTCCTAACCACCTCTTTCCTTTCTGAGACAATAGTGCATGCTACCACAGAGCATTGGCTACCAAAAGGTGGATTGGTCCCAAATTTTTCCAGCTGAAGAATCTTAAGCAGCATTTTAGGTGGTTTAGTGTGATAGTAATAGTCTTATCACTTTTCTGTACACTTCTACAACTTGTTCCAGACATAGTGAAAATAAACATCACTCAGAAAAACAATTCAAATAATGAAAACAAATCATGACTGTATGTTCACAAGCATCATCTGCAAATTGACTGTTGTAACTGGAGCTTGAGGAAGCAGAGCGATATGACGACAGTGAACAGAAGAGAAGGCAGGACCAAGCTCATTCTCTAATTGGTTGTTGTTATGGCAGCAATTCTGTAAACAAACGGTTGGCAATTTGTTACATTGCTCCAAGTATAATGTAATATCACAGCAGAAACCAAATGATGTTACATTAAGTGGCTACTACTCCACCAGCTCAGTGGGTTTCAAAAAGGGAAGCTATGATGTGCATGATAGTCTTTTTGTTTACTTAATAGTGTGAAATATCTGATTCGATATGTCATAAATATAGGGTGTCTCACAAAAGATACCTGGGAGGGGTCCGCAGATTGCATTGCATGGTCACCAGCTACTACCTCCGCATCTGCCACCCATCCGACTCTCGGACACTAATCTGCAGGTAGTCGGCTGCATGCGCTTCCCTGGAGTTAAGCATAAACAACATTGCCATTTGAGTAACTTACACTCACCTTTATTCACAGCAGGTGCTCAAAATGATTACTCTGTGTGATAAGAGCAGCCTGAAATCTTCTGAACACATTAGCAAGCACTCGACGAATTTCAGCTGCCAAAATCTGGGAAATGACTAGTAGACCCGTCTTTCAACTCTTCGAGCATGTGGGTATTGGTTGTGCGCACCTTGTCTTTTAACATTCCCCAAAGATAAAAATCACATGGATTTAGATCTGGAGAAATAGAACGCCAGTCAACTATACTATCATCAAGTAAATTTCGTATTGCTGTCATAAAAACATTGGTGGTCTTGCATTGTCCTGCATGAAATAACTGTACATGTTTTCGTTAGGTGTTGGTTCTTGGGGGGGGGGGGGGTGTAGTATATTGTTACATTCCTGTTAGAACATATTGTTTCGTGGAGAAAGATTTGTCCAATAATTCGTATTTTTGCTACTTGCACATCACACTCCTTTTTTCACATCACGGAGAGGTTGTTGATGTGATTCATGAGGATTTTCAAAGCTCCAACATCGATTGCCCTGAGAATATATTTACCCTGACAAATGCAGCCATGTTTCATCAGAAAAAAAATCTCAGGATTAACTTCCCCATCATTCATGGATTGTAACAACCAGTTGCAATAACGATGTCAACCAACGGTATCTGAGTTTCTCAGTTGATGCATTACCATTATTTTGAGTGGTTTCAATTTCAGTTTCTGCACAGTTCTGCAAGCAGGTGCTCTTTACACATCAGTCTGATGTGCCAAACGGCGCAGAGATTGTCTCAGACTTCTTTCCAAGGTCTCCCCTATGTCATCTAATTTATTTTCGGTTAAAACAGTAGGTTCTCTAGGTCTTCATTTGTGTAAAACAGATCCAGTCTCATGACATTTCTTCACTAATCTGCTTATAGTTGAATCATTGGGAACATGCACATCGGGAAATTTTAATGTGAATTTAAGCTGACATTCCACATATGATTAGTTGAATGCAAGAAACACTCGTTTCCTTTTTGTATCACATACCGAATGGAAATTCGACAGGAAACTCAAAACGAAACACCCGAACTCTGAGCCAATCAGTGTATGGGTCACACATAAAGTATTGTCTGAGAATTAGGCATAGCGACAACCGGCAGGTGCAGTAGCAACAGCTGGGAAACACGCTGCGCGACCTACGGACGCCTCCCGGGAGTCTTCTGTCTTCATACTGTAATTATGTGTCAAATTTCAAAAGTTAAAGATCAGAAAATATGCTTTACCTGGTGCATTTTGTACCTGATGAGTAGTGAGTGAGCTTGGTTTCACATGGGCATAGTTTTTGGAAAATATGTCAAACCCACGTGAAATTCTTATAAATCGAAGAAGAGTAATAATTTAACATCAGAAAATTTATTCCAAATTACTGATGTGAAGAATATATTTATGTAGTACTGGAAATTGGATATTCATCATTCTTGGAAATGTGCGTGACTTAAGTTAGGACAATGACACTTTGCATCACCACCTGGCCACCCAGATTTAAATTTTACATGATGTTCTTAAAATGGCTTAAGGCAAATGCTAGGGTGGTTTCTTTGAAAAGATCACACCCAATTCCTTTCTTCAGCCTTCCTCAATCTGAGTTTGTGCTCCACCTCGAACATTGCCTTCATTGGTGGATTGTGCATACCAAATGTTCATTCTTTAAAGGCAAGGAAATCCTTATTGAATATTCTGTATAAAATATAATAGAGAATTAGTATGCTTGATAATTTAGATCACTGTGCACTCATCCAACATCTGTTGAATAACTTGTTCAGACTGACACCAAAGAGCTTTTACAGATTCCTCACCAGAACTAAATAGTACAAATTTACTATTGGAGGCTGGGGGGGGGGGGGGGTGTTCCATCTGCTATGGTTTTGCTTATATGCCCAAATACATCTGTAAATTTCTTTAGTTTTTCAGTAATAATTTTCGTTTAGGAAACTGTTGTAACATCCACTTGGATTTTGACCTCTTGAGTTCGCTATGGGTGCATAAAAAATATTCAAGCAAATTAGTTGGTTGAAGTTTTTAGATATTGCTGTCTTGAGTTGGCGACTTTACATTTCATGATTCATATGGCCTACATTCCACCGAGAGGAGCCTCAGATTTGGAGTGATGTGTAAAAAGCTGTTTATGGTAAATTTCAGTAGCAAACTGTGCATGATTGTGCAATGTTTAGTAGAAGAATAGATGGAAGAGCAAAGAAGAAATGGGAAAAGTAGAAGTGGAATTGACCCTGAAAAATCCTTGTCAGAGAAGGGACTGTTTGGTGATACATATGCTAAATCATCCAGAGTGGTAAATATGGTTTCGGAGAAAGCATTAGAAGTGAAAATTGCAATTCAGTGCAATATAAAGATAGGGATATGAACAAAATTTCTGAGTCTTGGGTGCAGACAACCAGTATCCTTAGCGTCCACCTTTTGCATATTCTTTGAACATATTCTAAGACAAACACAATGACATTCCTATTGGAAAAGAAGCAAAGAATGTTAGCACAAGATTAATGAACAACATGCTCACTTTTTTTTACACCTTTTTTTTTGCTGGTAGAAGATGTATACGAACAGGAAGAAATAATTTAGATTTCCTACATACACACATCAAAAAACATTTTGCATCACCCCGGTTTCCAGAACTCCTGAAGATAGACGTTGACTGTGGATATTGTATCACAGACACAGTCCGTTTGACTGTTCAGAAATGACACTAATCCCGTTCAAAGATGTAAACAACCATGCACGAGCAGCACCTATGAGACGGAGGGGGTCCGACAGTCATTCCACCAGGAAGGAGGTACACAGCTCATGTTGTCTGTGGTTCAACCATGTCTAGATGGTCAATACCATGGTTCGATTGCATCCGCATTGTTACTTTGGGCCAGGAAAGGCTTTCAACAAGGGAAGTGTCCAGGCGTCCCAGAGTGAACCAAAGCGATGTTGTTCGGATGTGTGTTGTGTAAAATCAAATGAACAATATATTGTTAGTCATGTGAAGCTCTGAAAAATTAAAAATGGGTATGGAATTCTAAAGGATCGAGAAATGTGAAAACAAGTGACAAAAACTTTAGAGTGAATCGGTGGGCATTAATGATGTAAAGTCTGTTGCCTGCTAGTTACTGATTTTCTGTTTCAGTTATTTAGTCATTTTAATGCTTAGTATTTGAGTATTTTTGTATTCATATGTATTTACATTTCATTATCACTGTACAGCACAAAACAAATTAATTTTGTTAAATCAAAAACAAAAGAAGTAGTAGTATAGGCATGTTTGCATTTGTAAAAAATACGTGCCTGGAATCTCAATACTGTCCATTCATTTGCAAGAAACTGTCCAGTTTTCAGAAAGAATTGTCATGTTGTATGAGAAGTCTTAGCAATGCTTGGCAGATTCATTAACTATCTTCCTTTCTTCATTTGTAAATACTGTATGAACTAGATACCCAATACTCCTGTGGCTCAAAAAAATCCATTTCACAACAAATGAGTAAGTTGCACAGTAATTATATTTACAGACATACTCTTATCTGGAAATAAATATTTATATTTTGTTTTAGCTCCTACAGGCATGTTGTATTAACTAATGTTAAAATAATGTTCCCTGTTCACCAGGGCATCCTTGCCTATGTCCGAGTGTTAAAATGGCATGGTTGTTACTTGTAGTATTAATTTTCTTTCTTCAACTACGACTTCAATTTTTGAATACTTGATTACTCTTGTCATAGCCTCTACTGTACATGTTAAGAGCCATGCTCTTGGTCTTTTTCTTTTTGAATGTGCGAGAAATGTTACAGTCACATAAACCCCAGTATTCAGAACTCAGGCTTACAGGCACTTTGAGCAAATTGGCTCAGTTGTCTGGGAAGGTGGGATTCAAATTCTAATCTGGTCATCCAGTTTTATGTTTTCCTAAATCATGTGAGGCAAGTGCTGGAAAGGTTCTCATGTAAATATCAAGGCCAATTGCTCCTCCTCCTCTCTCCAACCAAGCTAGTATCTGCTCTTTAATGATATCAACAACAAAATGCTGAACTCAAAATTTCCTTTCAGTGGTTTTACTACCATGGGGATAATCAGATACTCCAGACCAAAAGAGCCATTATGAACTCTGAATTAACATTCATCCTTGTGAATGAATGAATAAAATTCTGAATGATAAAATCAATGGATCCAAAATTACTCTGTGTTAATAAGACATTTCACAATTAAAGTGCTGTAGTGTAGCGGAGGGAATATGTTCTCATAATTGCCAAGAGGTAACAAATTAAAGTAGAAAATTATGAGTACCTTCATGAATGGGATGACAGATATACTCTTAATTTCTTCCAGGATTCATCCTTACTGAAAATAGAAAGAAATAATTCACTTACTATGGCGTAGTCTGTATGGGTCATAAAATGAAAAACAACCCCTTGTGGGCCCTATTACAGCTGAAATTCCCTAGTTCCTTACAAATCTAACAATGGAAAATCCAGGATGTAATGCAACAACATTATGAAAAGGATAGTAGCTACTCACCATGTAGCGGACATGTTGGGTCACAGATAGGCACAACAAAAAGACCGTCACACAATACGCTTTCGGCCTACAGGACCTTTGTCAAAAATAAACAACACACACACACACACACACACACACACACACACACACACACACACACACACACACACACACACACATCTTTGGCAGCTGAAGTCTGGCTTCAATTGCCATGGACTTTGGTCATGTGTGAGTGAGTTTCATTTGCATGAGTGCTTTTTGTTATGCCTATCTGCGACTCAGCATCTCCGCGGCATGAAGCAGATCTCATTGTTGAAGGAATATAAAGCATGAAAAAGAAAATAACCTAACCAAGATTTATAATTACTAGTGAGGTGTACAAAAGGGTTGAAAAGAACAATTTTTTAGAGCAAAGTGATCCATCCTCTGATAAAGAATTTTATAAAATTAGATTAAATTAAATTGAAAAAGTCACACTGTACTGTGTCAGAAGGAAGAATAACATGGTAAAGTGAGAGGAAATCCAGGCATTGATAGTTTAGAATAACAAGAAGTCTTATTTGGAGCAAAGTAATGCTGAGAGGGTTAATGTGACACAAGAAATTTGCTTGAGTATCGGGATGGTGCAATAATACCTATTTATTCGTGTACTGAATCAGAATATGAAAGGCAATATATTTTACCAAATGACACCATTTCTAGTGAAGAAATACAACCCACACAGCGAATGAATTATTCATTTATCCATATTGATTGCGGTAATGGAAGGACAATTACTGGTTTTAGTGTCAAAATACATCAGTAAATCTGAGGACCTACGTCTAACCTAGTGTGTGTCATATTTAACTGTAGTTCTGTTTAGAGATCATTCATGAAAGAAAAGATATTTCATAGACATCCACATGTGAGATGCATAGTTAGGAGTTCTATAAGAAAAATGTTGGTTGTATTAGCTTGAAACATGTCCTAATATGACATTTTAAAGTGAATCATCCAAGTTAGCTGCTATATATATTTCACACAATATGCCTATTTTGTCAGTATTGCGATTGTGAAGTAACCTGCTAATATTACAGTTGGTAAATTTTATTTACTTTTACAGTATTTGTTGGTGGGTTGATTCGGGCGAGGGGACTAAACAGTGAGTCCATCTGTTTCATCGGATTAGGGAAGGATGGTGAAGAAGTTGGCCATGCCCTTTCAACGGAACCATCCCAGCATTTGCCTGAAGGGATTTAGGGAAATCACAGAAAACCTAAATCATGATGGTTGGATACGGATTTGAACAATCATAATTCCAACTGCAAGTCCAGTGGGCTAACCACTGCGCCACCTCGCTCGGTGCAATATTTGTGTATAGAGATAATTGTATTTGTATACTTACATCTAGTTGGGCGTGATGTACAAATCCTTTTATCAGTGTTGCTGTTTTTATAATGATAAATTCATGTAGTAATTTGATAGCTGGTTGATAGTTTCTGTTGGCGTTCTGGGACGTGACAACGGATAAAAATAACAACCAAATGTTTCGCTGACAACTAAATTGTCTGCAACTCGAATAATACAGGTGACTAACTATGACCACTACGTAAACCTACAGCATCATTGTCCTCAGTAATGAAGATATTCACAGGATTGTTCCCTCCCTGCCATCCATCAGTATTAAATGACGGTCTTCATTTAGGTTTAAAACAAGCTTCAGCGCCTCTCTTTTTGCCCAACTTTCTATTTCTTCCCCATTTTTATCAGTCGAGTTATATCCACAGGTGACAATATGCTAGTTAAAATACCACAGTACAATCTTGATGTTTTGGTTATGAAAATCATTTGGTTTATGGGAGGTAAAATCAATATTACGTGGTTTGGACGCTGACCAGTGTACATGACTGTAGCTCAATTGTTAAAGTTTCAGTGTTGTGTGTGTCCATGGTACTTATTGACTTAATCTCTGTATCTGGTCTTAAGAAAATAGCAGTAACATATTGTTTATTAGGGCATTCTGGTACCTTATCTCTTCAATTTTTGGCCTTTGATCATTTACCTTTTGTGTGTTCCTTGCATGCTGAAACATCCCACGAATGTTGTTTGCACTTGTATGATAGTACAACTTCTTTCTGTCTTGATGGTCTTTCATTGTTTGATGAAGTTGTCACAATTTTAGGTCTCAAAAATTTTGTGTGTTTGCCATCTTTCTCTGATGATGATTCTCAGTGGTGGAAGGATTACTCTTGACACTAGTTCAACATGTACAGGCTATACCTGTGTATGTTGTCTGTACAACAATCATTTGCAGAGACTTCTTTCCTGACAGAGGGGTTGGAAACCTCGAGGAAAATCATCTGCAACCTAATCCAGAAAAAACAGAAGTATATACATTCACCTGAGTAACAGAGAAGCCACAAGACACTTTGAAATAGAATGGAGAGGGTGTAGACTACATCATTACACCAATCCAAAATACTTCAGAGTCAGCCTAGACCATATACTGTCATTTAAAAACATTGCACCAAGCTTAAAGAAAAAAATATGTGCAAGGAAGAATGTATAAGTAAACTGACTGGATCACCACCAGGAACACAGCCTAAAGTTCTTAAATCATTGGTAAATGGACACTATTTTGCAGCTAGAGAATATGTGGCTCCAGTATGGGAGGCATCTTTCCACTCCAGGCGAGAGTAGATGTCACTTCAGATGAGACTGTCAGGATTGTAACTGCCTGTCTGAGCCCTACACATCACCACGAAATTGACAAATCTGCAGCCATAGCACAACTAGATGTCAGATACAAAGTAGCCAGTGAGATAGACAGGAAGCAGACCCATGCACAGAGAAAAAGAGAATTCAAATATTCTTACCAGACATAGAAAGCAAAGTAAGCAACACAATGTTCAATGAAATATTCAGCTTAGTGAAGGATGGTGTGTGGCTCTGTAGTCAGGGTTCTACATGCTGATCTAAACTAACACATCGGAAGAGAATTATCTAATGTATAGAAGTTCAGTCTGGACTGTTGTACTAGCAGTTATTTACTTCAGTCTCTGAATACCAATATCACTTACACACTCAGTGGTTACTGTCTGATGATTACAGCTTGCTATAGCAACAGCAACTTATGATCGGCATCAGCTGGAACAGTAGGCAACTGTTGCTGATGATGAACAGCAACTATGCGAACTGGCTGAGTGTGTCTGCACATCTGTATTTATCCACAACTGTCAGAATGATGTCTATGTACACTCTATTTTGCAGAAGAGGAAGTAGTTCCAAGTATCAGCGCCATAAGTGGCAGCTAACATTTCTATAAGTGGATATGGAGCAAACTATTTGTGAAGGCCTCGTGGCAGAAGGATAAATGATTTCCAGTTTCTGAGTACCATCTGTATGGTGACAGATCAGAAATGGGTGACATATGGTATGGAGAATGACCGAGTGGTGACACCCTCTCTAGATATTTTTTCCATGTGGCTGCACACACAGCAAATAACCAGAATTACACTGTCGTCATCATCATCATCATCATCATCATCATCTAGTTTCCAGCCCCTGGATGGGTTTGTTTAGAACATAAGCTTCTCCATCTTTACCAGTCCCCCCACCACTCTTCCCTCTCCACTCTGTCTCTGTTGGTATTGCTGTAGATGTCTTGCCTCCTACACTATGTGATCAGAAGTATCCTGCCACCCCCAGAAACATACGTTTTCCATATTAGGTGCATTGTGCTGTCACCTACTACCAGGTATTCCATATCAGCAATGTCAGTTGTCATTAGACATTATGAGAGAGCAGAATGGGGCGCTCGGCAGAACTCACGGACTTCGAAAGTGGTCAGGTGATTGGGTGTCACTTGTGTCGTACGTCTGTACGTGGGATTTCCACACTCCTAAACGTCTCCAGGTCCACTGTTTCCAATGTGATAGTGAAGTGGAAACATAAAGGGACATGTAAAGCGCAAAAGCATAGAGGCCAACCTCGTCTGTTGACTGACAGAGATCACCGACAGTTTAACAGGAGACCATCACACAGGAATTCCAATCTGCAACGGGAACCGCTGCAAGTACTACAACAGGTGGGAGGTGAGAAAAGTTGGATTTCATGGTCGAGTGGCTGCTCACAAGCCACACATCACGCCAGTAAATGCCAAACAACACCTCGCTGGGTGTAAGGAATGTAAACATTGGATGATTGAACAGTGGAAAAACATTGTGTGGAGTGATGAATCATGGTACACAATGTGACAACCCAATGGCAAAGTGTGGGTATGGCAACTGCCTGGTGAACATCATCTGCCAACAGTAAAATTCGGTGGCGTGGTGTTATGGTGTGGTTCTGTTTTTCATGGAATGGGCTTGCACCCCTCGTTATTTTGTGTGGCACTATCACAGCACAGGCCTACATTGATGTTTTAAGCACCTTCTTGCTTCCCACTGTTGAAGAGCAGTTTGGGGATGGTTGATTGCATCTTTCAACACGATCGAGCACCTGTTCATAACGCACAGCCTGTGGCGGAGTGGTTACATGACAATAACATCCCTGTAATGGACTGGCCTGCACAGAGTCCTGATCTGAATCCTATAGATCACCTTTGAGATGTTTCGGAATGCCGACTTTGTGCAAGGCCTCACCGACTGACATCAATACCTCTCCTCAGTGCAGCACTCCATGGAGAATGGGCCAACATTCCCCAAGAAACCTTCCAGCACCTGATTGAATGTATACCTACGGGAGTGGAAGCTGTCATCAAGACTAAGGGTGGGCCGACACCATATTAAATTCCAGCATTGCCAATGGAGGGTGCCACGAATTTGTAAGTCATTTTCAACCAGGTTTCCAGATAGTTTTGAACACATAGTGTATTATCATTTCATGGGCCCATCTTGGTATCCTGCCATATCACATTCTGTTATCATCTTGTCTTTTCTATTATCTCGTGCAAGGGCTTCTTTTTCATTACATCTCTCATCATCTCATTCCTTACTCTATCCACTCTAGTAAGCCCTGTTCTGTATGTCTGAAATTGCAACTAGCAAGCTTGCATCCTGCTCACGTACCTTTTCTTCATTACTCACGTTGCTGACGCACACATATTGGAGCATAATATGCTTGGTATTTGCATACATTTGGTGATACAACTTGCTCCAGGCCAGGCTTCTTACACTGCAGGGAACCATGGGCTTATATTTCCCTTTCACTAATCCCTTAACATTCCTCCCACTGTCTTCTATTATGCTCCAGGTAGTTGAAACTTACAACTTTATTTGGTACTTGCCCTTGACTACTTATATCTGTTGTTGCTCTGTTCTTATTCCTCGTGTCACCATCACTTCACACTTTTTTGCATTGAAATTCTATCCGTACTGTACTATCACTTCCTTCCATAAATGTAGCCTTTCTTGTACCTCTCCTCCTGCGTTTCCTCACACCATTAAATCATCTCTAAACACTATTGCTTTCATATTTTCATCTCCTATTAATGTAGCCACACCTGTCTTTTTTCTTGTCCATAATGGTGATGAAAAGTAGAGGGAATACTGCACTCCCTTGTTTCAGCCCATTTTTCTGTTAAAACCAACTGTCTTTTTCTCTTCCTACTTCTACACAACTTACAATCCATTGGTATGTTGCCTTTATTCTTTTCATAGTCATCCTTCCAATTCCCCTTTTCTGAATGTTTCCCACGTGTCACTTCTTTTCACGTTATAGTAAACTTCTCTAGTGGCCAAGAACACTTTTACTAAATTCGTCAAACATTGTCTTCTACCATACCATTGTTTTTCTTTTCATATTGTATATTACTAAATTCTTAGCATATACATAGTGTCTGACTTGAAGCTGTCTTACACTAAAAATTAGATCCACTGTTCACCTTTCTGACTGAATCCAATATTGTTCCTCTCTGGGCCCTCATCTACAATCTTCTGAACGTTATGTAAAGGATAGCTATCTCTGTGTTACCAGGTTAAACATGTATGAGCAAAATCACAGATAAATCTTATATTAGTGACACAATGATAAAATAAACTTATATAACATTAACTAAATCACAGTTTCATTTAACAATAATAAAATAAACTTACCTTATATCACTCTCTTGCAGCGTACAAGTGTTACCCCATAGTAATGACCCACTGGAAGAATTAAATGACACAATTCCATCAGATCCCTACCAAATGCTTATTTGAGTACCAATTATCTTGTAGGCACCTTCCTCATCATGGGATTGTGCTGCTATCTTATAGTCTGGGGCATTTTCTTGCGGGGTTTGTAAGTCTTTTCTCACCAAGCCCACTCTTTATTTTATATTACTGCTGTGCTCACTTGGACATGTCACAACGCAGCTTACCACTGAAGTGATAATGAAAGAAACGGTATGGGCTCGCAATTGTAAGAAAACAGTGGAATGGTGGGTGACAATATTAATAGCAGTGGGTGTACTTTATACATTAGGCACTCTCGCTCAAAGGTTAAAAATGATTCCCTTTTTCCAATCTTTGGGTATCTTTCTTTCTTTATATGTTATTCTCATAACCCGATAGAACTGCTGCAGTGCAACAGCACCAGCTGCTCCCACCATCTCCATACTCTCTTCACCTATTCCAGGTGCTTTCCATCCTTTCATGGTCTCAATTGCTTCATCTTCTTCCATCCAGGTTTGGTTCATCTCAACTTCCTCTATATCCCCTGGCTCCTTATTTTCCTCATCCATATTTCCACCGGGGTTTAGTAACTCTTCAAAATATTCCTTTACTTCTTACTGACCATCCAGACATTTTTCATCGTGCCTCTTTTCATGGCCTTCATTCCATAGATAACCTTCTTACTTCCACCACTGTGCTCTTCAATGATTTTTGTCCAATCTTTAGTCCATGTTCTCTGCACCGCTGCTATCACTCTCTTAACCACCCCATTTCTCTCTGCTTATTCCGTACTTGTTTCCTCTTTTCCGTCCTTAAACCATATGTGGACATTTTGATTTTCCTTGCAACTTCCTCTCATACTCTGTCTTTCCTCCAAGGTGTTTCCTTCCACTTTTTATTAAGATTGGGTCTTCCGTATATTTTATTCCGTATCCTGTCCCCACTTATCTTACCTTATAGAAACTGCATGTCTGTTGCTTGTATTCTGCTCAGATCTTTCTTTGTCCAAGGCCAACATTCTGATCCATTGGTCAAAACTGGCAAATAATATGACTTGTACATCATGATCTTTGCTTTGTCAGGTATTTTGCAATTTCTTATTATGTTCGATACACAGTAATAAAATTTTGAACAATTTTCTATTCTCTTCAAAATTTCATCCTTGATGTTTCCTTTCTTGGTCCAGTTATTTCCCAGATACTTGAAAGCATCTGCTTCTTTAATAATTTTCCCAATTATGTTACATCCTTAAGTTTTTCATTTTTCCTGCTGGTTTTTATTACTTCACTTGTTAAGCTTATTTCCATACCTCTTCAATTACTTTCTGCCAGGTGTTTAGTTCTTCTTCCAGTTTCTGCTGATTTTCTTCTCTGATCATAACATCATCTGCATATGCTACAATTTCTGTATCATCTGCTGCCTCAGGTCTTCGTCCATGACTATATTAGAAAGCGCTGGTGAGAGCACACTTCTTCCTGAACCCTCTGTCTGTTATAAACCGTTCTGATTTTTTGCCGTCTGTTTCAAACACAATTCAGGCATTTTTGTACATATTTCTTGACAGTTGCAGTGTTGTCAAACCTTGCCATATCTCTTCCCTTCTGACAGTGTCGTAACCATTTTTTATATCTATGCATGCAAGTATGATGTCTTTCCCAAATTCCCATTTCTTTTCTACAACCTGTCTAACTGTAAATAGTTGATCCTTCAGGTCTAAATCCTTGTTGTTCTTCCCTTAACTGTGGTTCTGTCTTATTCCTGATTTTCTGTAAAATTATCTTTTCATAAATCTTCATGCAATGGCACAGTAGTGCTATTCCTCTATGATTCACACAGAGCACCTTGTTACACCTCTCAAAGTTGGGTATGATAATTGCCTTTCTGCAGTCATCAGGTATCTTTTCATATGTCTGTAATATCCACATTATTCTATACACTGAATTCCTATAGAGCCCACAAACTTTGATCATTTCCGCTGTGATGTCATCTACTCCAGGAGTTGTTGTTGTTGTTGTTGTTGTTGGTTTTCTCCACCCCCCCCCCCCCCCCCCAAAAAAAAAAAAACATCTCTCTCTAAATCCAGCATTTCCAGATCTTCTCTTTGTATTTCCTCTGTGATGGTGCCATTTCTTTCATCTCCCTCTGTCTTGTCATATGTGTTTGTTTCTTTCCGTGTTTTATATAGTTTTTGGAAGTATTCTTTCCATACTTCCAAAATTTCTCTTCCTCGCACATTGGTTTTCCTTCTTTGTTGATGACTTTTGCAGTATTTTCGTTTTTTTCCTTCTGTTACTTAATCTCTCCTTCCAAGCAGTAATCCCGACTTGCGGGGTCTGCTGTTATGGTTAACCGAATTTGGCGTGTTAATTTTAAGGAGTGGCCGGATGCCCTTCCTGTCGCCCCCGGGACGAAATGTGTGTACCCCAACTGTCTGCATCTGGTGTAATCCATGGAATAGTGCGAACGTGTTTCAAATGTCTGCGAGTCGTGTAACTGAGGCGGAACGTGGGGACCAATGTGGTATTCACGTAGCAAGATGTGGAAAACCGCCTAAAAACCTCATCCAGGCTGGCCAGCACACCGGTCCTCGTCGTTAGTCCGCCGGGCGGATTCGATCCGGGGCAGGCGCGCCTACCCGAGTCCAGGAAGCGGCGCGTTACAGCTCTCAGCTATCCTGGCGGGCTCCTTCTATTACTTAATATACGGTATAATTTCTTGTCATCCTTAAAATATTTTTGTATTTCTTTCATAAATGTTTCCCAAGACGTCTTCTTAGCCAATGCAATAATCCTCCTCCTTGCTGCTTTGCGTACTTGTTTCCATCTATGTCTTTTATGTTCAGTCCTGGTTTTGAACCATTCTCTCCATGCATTATTCTTCTTCTTGACAGCTTCTCCAATTCTTTTGCCCCATCATGGTGTTTCTTTGTGTCTTTTTGTTGATGTGCTTCCACATGATTCTTCTGCTACTTTGACTAGGTCTTGTTTGAACCATCTCCATTCTCCCTCTACGTCCTTCCCCTCATCTTTGGGAAGCTTGTCTTAATCTTCTCCGTTTATATCTCTTGGGTTTCTCTGTCTTTTAGTTTCCAGAACTTGATTTTTTCCTGTCTCTTTCCCTTGTATGTGCGTTTTCTGAATTTCTTCAGTGCCCCTACCAACAGTTTGTGGTGTCCATCGAGATTAATGCTTGGTATCACTTTCACTTTTGTCAGGCATCTTCTGATTTCCTTACTAATTATATTATACTGTATTATGGATGTCTGTTCCAGGTTCCAGCTCTCCCTGGTAAACGTGTTACTATCTCTTTTTTTACACCATCCATTATCAGTTATCTATTTATTTCTCAGACATATGTCTACCAATATCTTGCCTTCCTCATTTCTGTGATCTTCTCCATGGCTTCATATGACTGTTTCACACCTGCCTCTATCATTCCCAATACTAGCATTAAAGTCTCCTATAATCACAGTCTTGTTAGATGTTACAGTATCTTCCAGTTTAGTCATAAATGATTCTTTCTCTTCTGTTTTACACCCTATTTGTGAAGAATAAACCTGGAGTACATAAGAATATTTCTTTCTGTCAGTTCATTTATTTTGCTGTGACACCATTTCTTCTTTTGTCTCTTCCTGACCACCACATTTTATATCCTTTCTCCAGAACCTTTCTACCAGTCCCTCTCTTTCTTATCTCACTTATTCCCATTGTCAGTGTGTTCCCTTTTGACATTATCTTTGTGATTTCTAGGATTCTTGCATTTTTTTCTAAGGATACAACAGTAATAGTCCCAGTTCATACATATTTGTTTGGACACATTGGGACCACATTAATCATTGTACCTAGCAGATCTGCTCGAAGGCTTTATCACTTTTAGTATTGATTTTGATTGAAGGCTCATTTGATTGTTGGAAGCAAATGGGTTATCCATTACTGGCGTGCGGTCGTATTGTAGCTTCACCAGAGCCCCATTGGCTGTCACTTTTTAGGTTTCCTGCAGGGCCTCACGGCTAGCATAGCGATCTCGGAGCACGCACACACTTTCTCCACTGTACTTTGCTCCTACTTCATGCCATTGCTTCTCCCCCACAGCATAACTTTCACTACTGAAAAATGGTAATCGCTATCCTTGTCTGTGAAAGATACTACTTTGACATCTATGACTGTATTCTTTATGTCCTGATCACATGTTATGTAGTCTACTTTACTCTACAGATCATGGCTGTACCATGTTTCCTTCTGTATTTTGCAGAAATTTAAAAAAAAATTGTATCTACTTTAACATAGTATGCTTTGGGCCTAAAACACTTACCCCAGTGTTAAGCTCATTGACGAAAATCGTAATTACCGTTATCAAAACTCCCGACATGTACGTCCTCCGGTGATTTTTGTGTCATTTCATATATGTCCAGCATTTCCTATATGACCAGATAAAACTTTCTTTTTTGTCCTTTTCCATTTCTGGGGAATGGGAAAAAGTCACAGGGGCCAGATATGGCAACTATGATTGATGCAAAACCATTCTGATTTTGTTTTTGGCCAAATACAACCAGGCATTCCACACAGTTTGATAGAAGCATTGTGATGTTGAAGGAACTAATCCTTTGATAACCAAAATGCAAGCCGTTTTTCTGCATTGCTTTGTGCAGTCATGTTATTACTTGATAGCTGGAATGTTGGTTAATTGTGATAACTAGAACAACAATATCATGGTGAAATATGCGTATATGTTTACAGCAATAACTACTCACATTGGTTCTCATGTGTTTTACTTTATTCAGTAACAATGGTAAAACTTTGGTATTGGTTGGTTTTGGAGTCATACCCATTTAGTTTGCAACTTTGATTCCTGTAATAGGAAAAAGAATTTGATGTTTTCACACAAATAAAATAATTTTGTGGTTGAAAAGATGTAGTGATAGGGAGTAGTGTTGTCAGCATGGAGCCAGCAACAATTGTTAGTTTCATCCAATTCAATGTATACCATAAGCTTCTTGGAGGGGATCTGTCAGTACTGCCCTTACTTCCACAAGAAATAAATTCTCATTATCTTTAGTTCCCGTTCATAGATGCGGCTAATGACTATTGCTTCATATAAAGTGGATGTGCTTGCATTTCACATATGTAAGGCTTTGGCTATCTTTCTTTTTCTGTATTAAAATACTTGCTATGAGAGAAGAGGTGCAAGAAGCATTCTGTGAATTTGAAAGTAAATTTATCTGTACTGACCTGACAAGAGTCTTAAGAAGAGTAGGTATTATGTAGAGTCAGTGAATAGACAAAAAATGATTTAAATAGATCAAAATCATCTGTAGTTGGTAAAAAAAATGTAAATGCCATATGGCGTTGTTGGCTGAGATAGCCCAAGGAGTGAGCTCAACTGCCTGTTGGAAAGGCTGCACTTCTTCGATGTGCACTGGTCCCTTTCCTTGCAGATATGTGAGAGTTGTGTCTTATATGTATTTATAGAGAGCAGGTGAGTGCATAGCATAATGGGTATGTGCGTGGTGTAGTGCATGTTAGTGACGATGATGATGATGATGATGAAAGGAGGGAGCAGGTAAAACCCAGTGTTGGCACACGGCCTACTCTCCTTGAATAGTATGAAAGGAGCCTCCAAGCTTAACGTCCCCATTTCATGGACAGATCATCATCTACACTGTTACATGCTCCCACTTCATGAGACACTGCAGAAAAGTTTGGAATTTAGTCCAAGACATTAGCTCAATGATAGGCAATCAGAAACTATATGTCAACACCTCTCCTCAGCTTGGTGACCAAATACTAGCACTGAAAATTTCATCCACCACCAGCATTCAAACCAGCATATCACCGAGTCAGTTGCCTCAACTACAGATGATGGTTGATACAGTCAGTGATCATATTACTACCAAAACTGAGGAGTACACAGAGAAGATTGAAATATTGAATTAGTCATCTGAATTTTATTCATTACAGATGATCATAATAAGGTTTGTCCTTTCAATTACTGCACAAACGCCAAAATTACTAATATCAAGAGAGTTGCTTGCACGGTTAAAAATCAGTGAAAATTGCATAACTTAGGAAAGACAACTGGAACTGATTATATATTTGTATGATTATGTGAAAGAAGTTTATTTTAGCAGCAGTTTAAATAGCTCACTGTAGCAACAAAGTGTTCCCAACAATCCGAAAAAGTTTCTCGTTATTCCTGTAAAGTTGTTTGACAGAAGGAGATAACTGATGGCCTATTATTTGACAAAAATTTCTTATAGATTTATGGAACATATTTTATGCTTGTGTATATATATTTTTTTTAGTACCAAAAAAATGTCTATATGGATTCCACAAATTGCAATATTACAATACTCAAAACTCAGCTCCCTTTCTTCCATGAGATCCAGAAGATGATAGGTAAAGGTGTCCAGGTTGATGCCATGTGTTCCTTGTGTTCTGGAAGCTATTTATACAGTTCTACCATCTTCATCAAGTGGACTGACAGGATGTATACGACCCAGGACAACCAGGAGATCCGGGAAAAACCCGGGAATTTTTTTCATTCGGGTGAAAACCAGGAAAAACCCGGGAATTTTTTTAAATTCCAGGAATTTTTCATTGTTTTAGTTTTCAGTTAAATTTTGGTGGTTTTGACTGGTAAGAACCATTACTCTAACAAAGAATATTACTGTATCCCGCTACTGCAGGATAATGCTTCAACAATAAAACATAGACGAGAGAAAAAAACGAAAATAAATTGTAATGGTTGTTTTAGCAGTTACGGGTGGGTTCATGCGCATGCGCAGTTGAGTCGTGTTTGAATAGTAGATTCTCCCGCTTCTGGCTACAGGAATGTGGCTGTTGGTTGTGCAAGCAGTCGCAGCAAGCAGCTAGGTGTTACTGGGAAAAGGGGCCGCCAAATTCATATTCTTGAGGAAAAAAATCTTGTTTCACAAAGTGCCTAGGATCCAGCGCACGTTGGTCTATTGATTATTCATATTATTTTGAAACGCATCCCTGTTGGTTTTTGAACACATTTTAAATTGATTTCTGAATGAATCGTAAGTTGATTTTTGGATGCGTGCATAGTGTACATGACGTGTCTGTCAGGTGAATCCTTGTTGCATCTAGAAATAAACTTTCTGCATACAAAGGGGGACGGGGCGATACGAGCTGATCGGAATAAAGCCGAACGGATGATTGCCAATCGCTGTCTGATTATGTGGTTGATTGGGTTTGTGAATGATCAGCATTGTTATAATTACTAGCGAAATGCATAGATTCGGACTACCAGAGTGCAAATAAATGACTAGCAGGAATAACAGGCAAGAAAGATTACGCATTATCTTCTCGGTGTATCCAAGAAAATGAATTGAAATAAGTTTTGACAATGGCAGGAATAGTTACAGAATTAGTGATGACAAGATTGTTTGTTAGAATGAGGAAGGAGAAGAAACAAGGACATCACACAAATTATGGAAGAATATGACGATTACAAATTTATATAAACATTTCTTACTACTACTACTACTACTACTACTTTTCGATCTCATACTCGAGAAACTGGAGCATGTAAATGAAATGTGAAACTATTTCCTAACAGAAAGCTTTTTGCCTGTAGTAGGCCTCATAGGCATTTGATATTGGTACTTCATGAATTATATTATGTCGTGCTATAAAAATGACCATTTTTGTCAAAACAGTTTCATTTATTTGGTGTGTGTTACAATTGCTGCAATATTAGAGGGGCTTATTTTGTTTTATCTAGCAGACAGTGACAAAAAGATGTAATCAGATCAAGAAACCACACCAGTCTTGAGTACTATTTGTATTACCAGCTTTTTGAGTATTAGATGACATTTCGATTTTTCATGTAGCAAAACATTTTATGAACATTGATGAGGTAATAGATTGTTTCACAGAAATGAAAGGAAAGCTGTTCAAGGTTAGAGATAAAAAAATGCTAGGAGCTAAGGATTGAAGAAATGTGTACTGTATTGCTTGTCTCTTGTCTTTATTGGTTTTATGCATCCTATATTTAATTTTATGTCACACAAAACAGCAAGTTATTAGCCAGTAGGCAATAAAGAGTGCAAATTTTCTGAAGAGTTCTTGTTCTCCCAGTTACAAATAATCCCATCCAGTATAGATCGTGAGTATTTTTAAGAGGGGCAGGATGTCAAACCGGCCGACTGGGAGCAGGAAAGGCACCAGAGAACATTTTAATTTCCACTGTCCTGAACATAGTTTGATGGTATCCATTACAAAATATACACGTTTCAATTCCACATAGTGAAATACAGTGACGTGCGATAGAAGAATGCTGTTATAGAGGCGTGGCACTACACTTTGGCACACTTAAGACCAAATAACATGTCTTACATTTCCTCGAACACATATGTTCTATGTTTCTGAATTTTCAGGAAGATCTGCACTACAAGATGAACATATTTTTGAAAATCTGATTTTTTTCAGTATTGACCCGGTTCGCAAATATCCGGGGATGATGGCAGAGCAGTCTTGAGTTATAGGGGGTAGTCTCTAGGTTACCCCTGTTTACATTTAGTGATTTTGTTGTTTCCCCTTCGTTTACTCTCATGTGAAATGAAGACAAAATGGATATCTGTGGCCGAGAGCTATCAAGTGAATTAAAATACATTCACATATTTACGGAAGGCTAAAATATGTTACTAGTTTCAGATTTTATTTTATGTCCACATTTCTGGCAGTCAAGCATTAATCGCCTTGTAGAACAATGAATTTATTTTTGTCTGTTTGCTGAAGAAATTTGACTTTTATTAACCTTTTCCGCAGAGGCAGTTAATGTATTTGAAACGAAGTTTTTGTCTTGCTTCTTTTATGACATCATGTATGATCTTTTAATATTTTGCACGTACTAACATATGGGCTTGGTAGCCGTGCAAGCATGGTGTCGCCTGGTATCTGCACACTCTGGCAACTGCTGAAATGAACCTCTTTCTAACAGGTCGCAGGAAAATATTGCGAATGGTGGTTTGAAAAGCGTTACTTCCAAAGTCAATATCCTTTTACTTAAATTGAACTATGCGCGAGAATGTACCATTAACTTCTTTAACCACAGTGTTAGACTCTCATTTAAAAATCAATTCTTTGATGATGAGCCATTTAGAAGAATTTCAAACCCTGAAAATCAGACATTTATGTCATTATTAAACATTTTACTGGCACATTTGTGTGATATATCTTAAAAGTGTAACACGCCCAAAAAAGATCAACATTATATGCGAAAGCTTGGCTTCTCTTGCCGCTTATTAACCAAAGAGACCAATATTATAAGTGAAAGCTTTACTTTTCTTGTAGCAGCATTATGTATATGTATTTAAACTATTAACTTTCCCTGTTTCTGTGTTCGTGCTGCTTAACAGTGATGTTTTCGTGTGACTAAGGGCCTCCTGTCGGGTAGATCGTTCGCTGGGTGCAAGTCTTTCGATTTGACGCCACTTCGGTGACTTGTGCGTCGAAACAGTGATGTTGCTGTTGGCTGATTACATCACGTGTCCTATGCTCTGAATATCCACTATCATCGGCTGCCGAGATCACGTGACATGAGCTATGACTGGCTTACAAAAGCGCATCGCAGTCTCAATTTCAATGATTTGGAAAGTAACATGCGGTGTTTGGTGGAATTCCAAGGTATACTCTCGTAATACGAAAAGACGCAGCGTATATGTTGCTGCACATCAAAGATGTTTCCAAAACGTGTCTTTTTCCCTGAGTTTCGTTTTCTAAAGTGCAGGGAAATTCTATGCATAAACATTCAAAGGATTGCTAAGTTTTGCACTTTCAAGGGAAAAATACTGTCACTTAACACGGAAAAAGTGTGTTTTCACCTGGGAGAAGGCGTATTTTTAACTGGGCAATCTGGAAATTCCCCCCACCCCCTCGTATACACCCTGACTGAATATGAGTCTGTGGGATATCAGACTAGTTTTCCAACTGGTTTCAAGACATTTTTGCAGATAAAAAGTCATTCTAAACAGTGCAGAATCATCAGATGGGAGTGTAAGTTTGGGTATATCAAGAGTTTTATAGAGCTGTTACTGTTCGCAGTAGATACAGATGATCTGATGGACACTGTCAGAAGCTCCATGAGGTTGTTCAAGGATGGTGCTTTTACATGTAAAACTTTTCAAGTTGCAGCAACAGAAAATTGTAGTGAAATGCAGGAAGACTGTAGAGGATTGATTCTCAGTTCACAGATTTGCAATTGACCCTCAGCATAAATACATGCAGTGTATTGTGTATACCCTGAGAGGAAGACCAGTTACTGTTTTATACACAATTGCCAATCAGTCACTGGAAAATAGTGGCAGCAGCCTAAGGTTAAAAAGAAAGCATTAAACCAGTTCTAGAAAAAGCAGGTCCCACTGTCAGTTTAATTTGACGGACTTCAAGAATTTTCTTTTTCTTTAAAACTGGATTACAAACAGTCTCGACTACAATAAAAAGTTTATTTCAATGGTTACCGATCTTGGTCAGTATGTGACAATTCTTAGACCTTTATACCATGATGGTAGGCGGTGGCAGTGAATGGAGCAGGCATTATGATTCCACAAATGTCAACTGTGTCCATTTTTTAAAGTATTTTTAGCCAGACAGCTGTTTCTCCATGAGAAATATTCTCAAAAATAGCCAACTTCTTTTCATCTACGAAAGAGGTATTATGCAAAACTCTCATTTGGTAGATTCTTGAGTGTTGCCCATAAGTCTTGGCACCCTTACCAGCTACAATTGATAGTGGAGATGGGGAAGAGCCAAGGGAGAATGGCAACATTTATCACTGGTTCATGAGAGCATTACCTAATGTTTTCATTGCACTTTAGTGGTAGATGCCACAAGAGAAGTGTTGTGCATCGTGTTAAAATTCTGAAAGCAGCTGATCTAAGAAAAATCACACAACATGTTTCATCCCACATATGTATTGCGAAATGGTCATGGTGGTAAATTCAGAGAAATTTAGGCTCTAATGGAGATCAATCAACTACTTTACTTTTACTTCCACAGCCACCATGCTTCTGTCAATCTTGTACCACTGTTGCCAAATTGTCAACTTACATATCCTCTTGGATCTGGGCACAGAACATCTCTCCACCATGTATCAGTACATTTTAATGCTCTGGTGTGATAGCAGTTCATAGTTGTATCAAATGACCATTGTTATCAGTGTTAAGCTGTTTTCAAAACAGTTATTGCAGTTTATGTTTGTGTAATCACTGGACTATTCTCACAAAATGCATTCTTTAATATTTTGTGCAATTCTGAAGCAGTTCCACAAAGTTTACAACAAAATATTACACATAAATACTGCTTGTTTTTGTTTGATTATTTTTTTATCAGTTGTACGACTCGCCTGTTCTCCAGCATGATGCACTTTTCTGTGATTCAAGAAGGGTGCGTGATTGGGAAGAACATAACAGTGTCACAGAGTGCTCTATTCAACACCCATTGCATTTAGTATTATTGCTCCTACTGCCTGCAACATATGTTAGAAGTCATCCCAAGGAACAGCATTAACTTTAAGAAGCAGACTCAACCAAGGTTGCCTGATAATGAGGCAAATTGTTTGTAGCAAACATTTCACCTTCACTCAAAAGTTTCTTTGAAAGAAATTGCATGTAATGGTTCTAAACAAAAATGGAGGTGTCAAAATAATATGTAGTTTGGTGATACCTGTGCTGTTTCTGGGACTTTGATGTCTTTCAGACTGTTGTGCATTAATATTTCATGACGGTAACTGGTGCATGCCAGGTATCTGACAGCTGCTATATTTTTTTCCCCCGTGTGCTAATCCAGTTTGTTTTTAAGTGTGGTCTCTGAATGCTGTAAAATTATTCATGAGCTATTAAGAGATGTTAGTTGTGATGTTTGTGAGCATCATACAAATAATTACATTTCAAATTTTAGAACATGATATTTAGAGATACAAAAATAGAGTATTCAGGTGCCAGAAACACAGACTAGCCTATTTAATATTTAAAACACTGTCTTCTAGAACTAATGAATCACAATGATACAGCAAAGGAGAGACCAAGTGGAAGATATTATATCAACTGCTCTGCTCTCTCATAATAGTTAGTTGCTGTTGAGGTAGGAAAATTGCCTCTAGCCTTATTTGTAGCCCGTTTGAGCCAAATGTATTTCAGTGAGACAGTGTGCTTAGTTTTTTTTTAAGTTGCTTGTGTGTTATGCACTCCCATGTTTCTTTTACTTTTTGTATCTATATTATTTCATGCTTTCTTCATCTAATTTTAAACACGCATCCACCCAATGTGACATTTTAATTTGTCTTGGCACATTTATTACTCTATTCATCTGCACTAAAGACAACACATCAATAGTCATGTCTGGATGTTGTGTCGCTTACAAGTATCTGTCTTTGTACTTTCTCATGGTTGTCCAGTAAAATGTAGTATGATGCTGTTGTGTTTATGGATAAGAATATACAACCTTTTCAAAATTACTAAAAGCTTAAATTGATTGGAGGCCAATCAATGTTCTAATGTTTCTGTCACTTTTAATTTACAGTTATTTTCTATAATGATAACTGATATATAAACCTTGTACACCCCAGTTTTTATCCAGTTACATTCCACACATCCTTTAGCATTGCAAAAAATTTTGAGATCACTTTCTTTGTAGATAACTTTCTCTCATTGCATTGGAACTATGAAATAGATTAAAAGCGTTTATAAGGAAACGAGTAATCCTCTACTTTGTAAGCTTTGATCGGGAACTGTAATAACAGGAGTGGAACGAAACATTCACTCAGTAATATAATCTTTTCAAACTTGAACCTTTATGTTGGATCGAGCCTTGAAACTCTGATTTCCTAGTCTTAATCCGGCACACAGCTTTGATTATTCAGGAAGGTTCATTGACAGTGTCATCCCTCCTCTGCTTCCCATTTGCTACAAAATTGTACTCACTGAAGCAAAATACAAGAGAGAAAAGAAATACATTAGAAAGAGACGAACTACACAAATACCTGTAGGAATAGGTGCACTATTATTGGAAAAAATGGGGAATATGTAGTACGATGGTTGTGGCAGGTCTCTTGATAGTTTTTGGCAGAACATGTAAGCTTAATTATGGATGTAATCAACCAAAGGAGTAATATTAAATGCATTTACAAGAATAAGTGTAATAGAGCAGAAAGGACAAAAGAGAAAAGTGGGGAAAGTATGAAGTGTGAAGAACAGCAAAGGCACATGTTGTTGTTATCCTTTTCATATTTTGTTTATTTTACACTGGTTGTCACTAACTTTGTGTATTATTTCCCTTTGTGTACTGATTAACTTTTTCTGCCGCTCTCAGATTGTACCTTTTTGTGCCAATCACTTACGGAAGCCCTTGGCTTGTAGGTGATTTTCATTATTGTTTGAGGATAAAACTATTTATAACTGAAGAAATCATATATTCTCTCATTGTATTCCATTTGTCAATCCCTGCGTTATTTCAAATGTGAATGGTATGCTTCCTCTGTAAGTCAGGAATATTCAGATTCTGTTTTATTTTTTAGAGAGTAAAGAAATCCTGTTTACTCCATTGCTATTGACAGTTGTTGTAATATAAGTGCAAGTGCATGATCTTTCTGATACCAAGAGTGCTTTTGATTGAGTGGCATGTCATGCATATGCAGTTTCTCATTAAGTCATCTTTAAATATTCTCAAATACAGCACTCTTAGAAATGAAGAACAATACTGTGTACTAAATCTTTTAGAACCAAAAATGGTTACTCTAGTTTTTGAACAGTGTAGATGTCTGTACATAAGAAATAGTTAGTATTGAACAGTGCGACACCTTTGAGAGGCTCAGTATGTGATTAAATTTACAAATACCTTGTAACACTATGTTAGCCTTAGTTTAAAGTGTGCTATTTATTATTTGATTTTTCTTCATATAAAGTTACAGCAGTGCCCTGATGAGTTCTGGAAGTATATAATCACCACCACCACCACCAACAACAACAACAACAACAACAACAACAAAACAATATATCTGTATTTTCATTTAATACCCTGGTTTCACAGTCAGGGGTACAGCAGTTATTTGCACCTGGCCATCTAGGTTTCCCAAGATCTTCCTAAATCACTCCAGGCAAATGCCATTGATGGCTCCTTTGGAGTAGCACAGCTGATAATTCTTATTTTTTTTTTTTTAATCCCCCTCCTCCCCCTCCCGGCCTTGACAATTTCTGAACTTGTGCTCCGTCTCCAGTGGCCTCGATGTTGATGGTACATTAAACCCTAGTCTTTGTTCCTGTATGTTTGTGGTAGTAAGACATCAGGGAAAAACTAACTACATGCTGTATAGCTGAGGCAGGTAGATAGGCACATCAACAAGATCGCAAAAAGAGCTGACCTTTTGGATGACGTCCCTCCTCCAGAAACACACACAACTCCACTGACCATTCAGACTTGTGTAATACGTTGAGACTGTGTGTGTGCGCGCACGTGTGTGTGTGTGTGTGTGTGTGTGTGTGTGTTTAGTTTTCCATCACTTAATTTTTAAGAGGGCCATTGTGCATTTTCATTCATATTTTTGTGCCTGTGGACCTCTCAATGTGTCAGCTATGAGGAGAAGGTTTACATTTACTCCTTGCATTATTTTTCCCACCCAGTATATTTCTTAATATTGTAGTTCAGACTAGGATATGATTTTATCTGCAACGAATGCAGTTAAAGACTGTATCACTTTCATCAACGTGACCAGAAGCATAATGACTGGACAGTTGGTAGGGTGCTCCAAAGCAAATTGTATTGAGGCATGCCTTGAATAAGCGAACAAAAAAAATGTCCTTTACTAATATTAACCTAAGTGGAGGTATGACACTTTATGAACCAGATAAAACTTTACAAATAAAAACATATACATTCATTTTTGTTAAGACATAATAATAAACAATGCAAAAAAATGATGATATTAAATCTCTTTGAACTCATATTTCATACAGTAGGGAAAATTATTGGGGCAGAAAAAAGTGTTCTAATTATCTCAAATGATATGATTACTTCTAAGATGTAATAGACTTCTTTCTGCCAAAAGCATCCGTATCTGGGAAGGAGGGGCAACTATGTTGTGTTTGTTTACCTTGCAGGAACCTCCTAATGCTGATACATCGTATGATTGAGTTTGTGATACGGGAAGGTCCAATGTTTGAAGCAATGATCATGAATCGAGAAATCAACAATTCCATGTTCAGGTAGGTTACTTTCGTGTTGCAAAATGAATTGTTATCCATCTATCATGTAGTATAACCAAGGTGTTATAAAATTTGTAATTGATTACAGATTCCTGTTTGAAAATCAAAGCCCAGCCCATGTGTATTATCGATGGAAATTATTTTCAATGTTACAAGGAGATTTGCAGCTCAGTTGGAGAACACAGGAATTTCGAATGTTTAAAGGTGAGAACTAGCACCAACGGCATATACAGTAGAAGACTAAAATTGTTGTGGATCTAAAGAGCACCTTTTTTTTCCTCTTCTTGCTGCTTTTGTATTCTGAACAAGGTTTGGCATGGAAAGTGGTAGAAAAGGTGATTTTTTTTAAGTGCTTCATTAATGTTTGGTATGAACAAAACATAACAGCTGCTATTTTGCTTTCTCTGCCTCGTGATGACTGGGTGTTGTGTGATGTCCTTAGGTTAGTTAGATTTAAGTAGTTCTAAGTTCTAGGGGACTGATGACCATAGATGTTAAGTCCCATAGTGCTCAGAGCCATTTTGCTATTTAGCACAAGCAGGAACAAATGTACATGTTTGTATCTTTCTGTAATTGCTTTGCATTAGTTTACAGTTTCCTTACTTTATATATATATATATATATATATATATATATATATATATATATATATATATATATATATATATATATATCAACAGCAGTGTGACTACAGCAATTGGTTTTGGTAGTGCTAGTTGCAAAATGTTGTGTGAAAGAGTAACTTCTGCTGAACGGGTTAATATTTCTCAAAGAACTCTGCTATCATGCTGCAGTTCAGATGTCCAGTAAAATTGAGAATAATTAATAACATCAATTGAAATACACCATAAACTGTAACTAACCACTTTTATTAATCATCCGCTGTATGCTTCAATCACAATATGTATTCATTAAAAAATTCTTGCACAGTATGTGCAATAACAATTTAATTTACTATCACAAGTCACTACAAATTATTACAATAATGTGTTTGCTACTAGATGATGTAATATTACTACAAATATAAGTTACAGCACCATAAACCAGCTTTTTTTCCCAGTAATGTGTAACATTTATAGAAAAAAATAATGAAATTGTTGGTTTTAGCTGACTTTCTTGCACCATTATAGATATCATTATGAAAGTGGTACCTCAAGATTCGCTCAAGAGCACAGAAAATGTGTGATAATTTTGTATACTAATAACAAAAAAAAGTTAGTTGTCAGCAATAAGATGACATCCATAAGTAGTTGTTGCAATAAGTAAAATCCCATGTTTACAAGATATTTTCAGGAAAAACATTTTCCTTTTTCAAATTGTGGAAAAAGCCTTGCAGATAAAATAGAATGCTATAAGAAATTTTGCTTTTGTAGAGATGACCATAACTAACATATTTGTGTTCTCTTGCACTTCATAGAAATTTCTGATGATGAAGTTGTTAAATAGATGCTAAATCAATTGTTGTAAAATGTGACACATCATCATTGTATCACACCGCTTCGGAACTTGCTTTATTTGCACAAGACTCTATCTATTGTAAGGTGCAAGGATTCACGTTAACCGACTAGAAAACTGGGATGGTCGGGTGGCGTACCATAAAACAAGAGCAAATAATTCATATCTCCCAAAAATTTAATATTTGCAACCCTGTCAAACTTGCACCCACCACTCCACATATGATGCTGGAGACCTTAGAACAGAAAAAAACATAAGAGTGAAAAATGTAATTACCTTGACAGTATGAACAGTGAATTTTAAAGCATTGTACTGATTAAGTTACTAAATTGTGTATAGCGTGTTGAAATTGTGTACAATTTGTCTAAGAAAGAAAAAAGTGTAGTATTGTACTAACATCTACATTTGGCATAAAATCAATAGTTTTATGTTTAAGATTCCATAAATAATTTGTTCACCATTTGATTCAGATCAACGTCAACTGGCAGTGCTTTCACTCATTCGTATTATAATTCATTCTCCTGTTGCATTATATTTCTCTAAGCTATATTCAATTTAACTTGGGTCATATCAGCTCAATCTGTGTGCTCTGAGAGGAATATGATGAAAGTTTGCACTTCTCATGTGCTTGGATGAAAGCTCGTCCCTAGTTTCAGCATGGGAGAATGAAACACCTTTCTTATACAACCAGTCCATTATACGTTCAATCACTTTAAAGATAGGAGCTTGTCAACTTATGTGGACTGGTAGCATTACCTATTACAATAATGAACCTTCCTTCCACTGGGGGTAACCAGTTAATGAAATTATCATTGAAAGCAGTGCCTTTTTAATTCAGAGTTGGGAAAAAGTGTGACAACTCTTGCAGTAATGAAAAATCTAATGCATTTCCTGGTATTTATGGTACCAGCATGTGCCATGTCGTCTTCATCACCCGACCTGTAGGTACTTTCAGGCCACCTTTCCCCTTGGACCCATGCTAAATGTCTTTTTGTGAAACCAAAGTTTTATCCACTTAAAATGTAAGCCTGTTATCCTTCGTACACATTAAATTCATAGTCTGCCCTTTGAAAGCCATCAGTTTGTTTTTGAAAAGATCTGACTGAGACTCCTCATACTCAATGTTGTGAAATAGATCTGCTGTGATTTTACTAGTTTAGAAAATTCCCCTCAATTTTAGCTTTTCTGATACACTTTGCTGGCCATTTCTGTATTAAAAGTCATGCCAGTGCAGCAGCTTTCCCATTTGTATCCATTGGACGAACACATACCATTGATCTTCATTATCACTGGTACTGAACTTCAAAGCAAAACAAATTCGCAGAAGGTAAAAGTAACCACATGCAAATGACAAGTTCTGATAACTGATAAGCTAGTATCCATCAAGACAAAGTCTTAAGACATTTTTTTTCTTTTTTGTCGGTGTAGGGGCTTGAAAAATTGTCAGTGCATAATAATGCAAGAGTCTAACTTTTGAAAATTATTATTTGTGCAATTGTTGCAAATTGTAAATTTGGTGATAGAAGAGATTTTTATTGTTAGACCTACTTACCTGTGCTTTTGTGTCCTTTGTCCCTTGTAATTTGTGTGTTCATCATAGTAGTTTCATGTTTATTAGGAGGATCAATATGGAGACCGCCACCTATGAATCCATATACACAGGGCATGCCAGATGAGCTTGTTGAAGGAGAAGAAAAAGAACCAAGAAAGGGAAGCCTTTCCAACACGTGAGTGTTTTATTTTCCGTTAACTTTAAAATGGTTTCTTTCTTTCTTTTTATTTCTTGTTCTGCAAATGTGTTGGGAATTTCATTTCTGTGTGAAGAAAAATAAATCGATTATAGCCATACTACTTCCCATGAAAACAATCCCCATTTCTGAACTACGGTTGTACTGACTTCCTCCCTTGAGCTGGGGTTTATATATTTGAAAACCTATCAATGAAGCATTAATTGTGATGATTAAACTAAAAGGATTAAGTAGCTCAGAAATTAGAATTTGGCACTCATATAAATGTCACACATAATGGGGAGAAAATATACAAAATATTCATTGTTTAATCATGGATAATATCAAAAAATATTTCAAATTTTGATTTCAGTCAGAGGGACAGGCTTGAAGATTTACTGCGCAATATGACTCCAGAACGCATGAAGGTTGCAGAAGCCATGGTATTTTGTATTGAACACAGTGAAGCTGCAGAGGAAATATGTGATTGCATAGCAGAATCACTTTCAATATTGCAGACACCTATTCCGAAAAAGGTAAATGTGGTTAGCTGCAATTTAAGTAGTTTATTTCATAAATTTTGAATATATATTGTAGTATTTTCTTGGATGCATATTATGCTTGTGTATTGTCTAGCTCTCAACCATCAAATATAAGTGTATGCTCATGATGTGAAATTCAGATGCTGGTTTCATTAATAAATAAGTCAAGAGTTGTTTGGTGCTGCTATTTGTCTGTAAATGAAGAAATTTAATGTTGTGTTTTACAGATTGCTCGCCTGTATTTGATTTCTGATATATTGCACAACTGTGGGGTTAAGATAACCAACGCATCATATTATCGAAAAGGGTGAGTTAATAATAACATTCACAGTGATACAAATGTAGTACAGAAACTGTGTGAAGCTAGAGCAGTAATGTCATGCTTAGTTAGTACGATATTTTGAAAAATAAGTATCATGAAAAGGTGTTGAGTATGTACATGAGCATCAGCTAAAAACACTGCAACAATGCATTTGCCTTACAATTACGTATTACACTAGGCTAAGTTTTATAAATTGTCTGAGAGGAGAATTAATTAAAATCATTGTTTTGACACTCTTGCTGTGTAATCTCCAGTTTATGTGATAATAGGTATTTCCACAGCAGAAGTAAGAGACATCTCTAGTAAGTATTATGAGTTACTTGCACATCTTATCAGATAATAACCTTCAATTTGAATACACAAATTCATTTTCTTCCACTTTGAGGAGACTCCTTGGGAAGATTGTTTGAGAACACTCACAAGAGCTTATTTGGAATGAAGGCATTATTTATGTTGCCGGGGGGAGTGGGGGGGGGGGGAGTGAAGCACTCTGAAGGAATGGTCAGATGTCAGCATAATGTCGTACATATACACAGTATCAGCAAGTGTGTAAATGATTTGATGGGTGCATAGTACAGATACACGAGTGCATTAGTATTGTTCTTGTTTAGTGTGGGTACGAAGACTGGCAAAGTAAATAGAGGTGTTTACAGAGTCAGATGTTGAGTGATTACTGTGGCAGACATGGGGATACTGCATACTCATGTGATACAACATTATCGGCACCTGGCAGTGTTTGAAAGGGGCCATATTGTGTACCTCCATTATGCTGGCTGGTCAAATGGTGCCTTATACATATTTGGGGGCATTTTAATATGACAGTAGTCCAATGTTGGATTGCATGGGAACATGAGGGCAAGCACACTAGTCATCAAGGTTTCGATCAACCATGTCTGACCACCAGTAGGTGTTATCACCGTATGCACATGCACCAAGCATGTTTGTAACCCCCTTCATACCTGCATCTGCCATCCAAGAACAAGTAATGGACTTGCTGCAACATTCTGTGTCATCCCACACTGTCGGTCAGAGATGAGCAGCACCAGGGCTAGCGAATTACCATCTCATGCATAGTCTGCCATCAACACCACAACACAAAGAGCTCTGTTTGAGTGGTGGGTTGACCAGAATCATGGACTGCTGATGGATGGCATTGCATTGTGTTCAGCGATGAATTGCGGTTGTACACTATCGTGAATGAACACTGTCGATGAGTAAGGCAGCAATCTAGGAAGAGATTCCTTCCTTCCTATGCTTTGGTGAGACACAGCAGTGTTACTCCTGGTGTTATGGTGCAGAGAACCATTGGATATGACTTCAGGTCACGGCTGATAGTGATTGAGGGAGTTCTGACAGTTCAGCAACATGTCACGGACATCATGTGTCCTCATGTGTTATCTTTTATGTGACAGTATCATGGTGCCATTTTTCAACAGGACACTGCTCGTCCATACCCAGCACATGGCTCTATGAACTTTCCAACTGATACTGAGGTAATCCCATGTCCAGCAAAAGCCTCAGAACTGTCCTCAATAGAACATGTGTAAGACCAGCTTGGACGTCAGCTCTGCCCCTGTGTTAGTATCCAGGATATCAACAACCAGATACAGCTGCTTTATGGCACCCTTACTCCAGATCGCTGTGTCGGCGTAATACTAACGCATAACCCAGTACCCAAAACACCGATATTAATTCCATGTATTCTGGAATTACAGTTCCTCCTGTTTTCTTAGTTGATAGCTGTTGCCAAATACTACTTGCCATTTTTTAGGTCAGCTGTTCTTCTGTGCTGCTCTCCCAACTTAAATGTTGTCATAAACAAAAATCTTCTCTCAACAGATGTCAGGTTTTCTTTAATTATTTGAATAAAATTGTAGAGAACAGAGAGAGGTGGTTCAGTGGTTAGCACACTGGATTCACATTCAGGAGGATTATGGTTCAAACTCACATTCGGCCATCCTGATTTAGGTTTTCCTTGATTTCCCTAAATCGCTTCAGGCGAGTGTCAGGATGGTTCCTTTGAAAGGGCACAGTCAGTTTCCTTCCCCGTCTTTCTCGAATGGGACCTTGCTGTTTGGTCCTCTCCATCCAAATCAGCCAACCAACCAAATTGTAGGATTGATTCTATTAAGAAAATCTCATATATTCTTCTAGTATTGTGTACAAATGTAAACTCACAGAATCATACTAAGATCAGTCTCCACCCATTACAATATTCCCTAGCAATAAACAAAACCCAGAGGACTTGATTAAAGGCAGAGATTTCATTTTGCAGTTCATGTCAATTTGCAATTTTTCATGGCTCATGTCTCGAGTTCCATTGATCACAGAGATAAGCAGTCAAGTGTTTTGGATAGCCATTGGTCTAGCAACCATTTGTATACTTACTGGAAGAACAGTCATACTGTACAAATCCTACATTATAAGGCCAAAATTTAAACATTACGTGTATCCTCCAGCCCAGACAAAGTGAGCAAATCAGTTGGTTCTTTTGTACTACATGAGTGCTCCGTGACAAAGCTCCAAAGAAACATTTTCTTTCAGTGTATGAAAAGTATCATCTGTGGGAATGACCACTTCTGTAATTTCTTTGTATAGCAAACCATAGAATTTTTTTACCATACATTCTTAAGATGATATTTTCATGGAAGATTGAAACTTTGTTATATATCATTATCCATTACCGAGATACAGAGGTTCAAAGTTACCATACCTACGCACATAATATCCATTCTGATGTGTAAATGTAGTTTTAACTGATACAGTGAACACACGACAATAGTTCTAGGATCATCACAAGGCTTCTGAGGTCATCAAACTACATTTTTGTCAGCATTTTTTCACCAATAAAACTTTATGATGCACTGTCTCTGTGTAGTGGGTAACTTACAACCATACAAATATGCAGCGACAGAAAACAGCCTAAAAAGCATCTTAGCAGGCCCAAAAGGACTTAAAATGACTGTCAAAAATTATGTAAAACTGGAAAGACTGAAAATTCAGTAAAATATTTCTCATAACATTTCCATTATTGTAACATATAAAGCAGGCTTTTCTGATGTATTGCGATCGCTGAGGAGAGTATCTGGAAAAAATGTTAAGTGAATGATTCTGTGTTAATTTTATATTTTGCATACTCGCTTGTTTTTTATGTGTATCAAAGTATATACGAGGGGCATTCAATAAGTAATGCAACAATTTTTTTCTGTAAGCATGTTGGTTTTATTCAAGAGTAAAATACACTATGTTATTCCTCACTCTTGTGGCTACAAAACCCTGTCTTTCAGTGTGAAAGCCTTACGGTGCCTTATTGGGAGTGCCTATATGCCTGCATGGTACCACTTTAGTGTTCAACATCAGAGCCAATGTCTTTCTGCAGCAATGGGCTCTCCATCATCCACATACTGCTTCCTAAGGGGTACATTCTTCATTGGGCCAAAGAGATGGAAGTCGGAAGAGGTGAATTGCAATCTGTAGGGTGGATGAGAAAGAATAGTCCAGTGAAGTTCTGTGGCTCCTCTCGGGTGTGCAGACTTGTTTTGAGGCCTTGCCTTGTCTCGGAGAAAGAGAAGTTCGTTTTCCTGTGGGTACCACAATACATTTCAGAATTGATCATTGCACGGTGGAGGAGGATATTGAGCAGAATAATAGCTTCAGAAGACCATTACTGCTGGTGCGGCTTTTAACTTTTTCTTTGGGGGAGAGGTAGTGTGGTGCCACTTCATGGATTGCCGTTTTGTTTCCAGTTCAAAGTGATGAAGACATGTTTCATTGTCTGTGACAATGTTCAACAACAAATTGTCTCTATCAGCCTCATAATGCGCAAGCAATTCCACACTTTATGGTCTTCTGTTTGGCGGTGAGCAACCCAGTGGGCACACACCTTAGAGTACCCCAAAGCACATTCCGATGTTGCAGGAGTCCCAGCTGGTACTTAAGAGATCGGACAGGTTTGCACGAGGTTGTTGCATTGTCGACAGACACCTTGCCTAATGACTCACCGTGCTTTTGTTCACTACCAGGTCTCCATAGGCATTGTACAAGCACCTATTAATATTTGAAATGTTCTGGTTTTCCATCAAAAGACAGCTCTCTTGCCTGAAAAATACCTCCGTTACAGATGCCATCTTGTAGGCTACATTATAGCACTTCCATCTATTGGAACCTTATGAAACTGTAGGGACTGAAACAAGAATATTTCATGGTGTCCCACAACAAATTCCTCATTTTTTCAATTGAAATTGGCTGAGAAAAGAAAATGAGTTGCATTTTTTATTGAATGCTCGTCGTCGTATGCAAAAGAACGTGCTCCTCTTCTAGCAGCTTTTTACTGTAGATCATTGGTGGAGTGAAGACTGAGGAAGGTTTTTTGAATAAATTTTCATTATTTGTATTAACATTTAATTTTCTTGCTAAATTTTGTTATTTGATGTAATTTGTATTATATGTACTTGCTTATTTGAATTTTAATTCAGATTGGAAAGCAGGCTGCTTCAGATCTTTCAAGATGTTCATGCAGCATATGTTAACTTGGACAGTAGACTGAAAGCTGAAGGATTTAAAGTTCGTGTCATGCAGATGTTCAGAGCTTGGGAAGAATGGGCTGTGTATCCTAAGGACTTTCTCATTAGATTACAGAATGTTTTTCTTGGAATTTCAAACACAGTAAGTGCCCTGTATTTGTGATCTACTTATCTTTTTTCTTTTCTTTCTTTTTTTTCTTTTCTCTCTCTCTCTCTCTCTCTCTCTCTCTCTCTCTCTCTCTCTCTAAAAAAAGAAGGCAGTGTAGCAAATATATGTTTTGTAGTTTGGCATAATTAGTTTGTTGAAAGTATCACCTGGCTATGTGCTTGTGTAAATTTAATTGTCAAGTAATATATTTTCATGACACACACAGGATTTCTGTTGAGAAAATTATTGACCCTAGTCAGCTAATACGCAAAAGCATTCCAAATATTCTTTTGTAGTTTTTACCCAGTAAGAATCAAGCGTGTTAAATTTTATAAAAGATGGCAACTATTATATCATTTGTCCATGTCAGATCAGAATTTCATTTTCATCCACGCTGATGAAATAAGTGCCGTAGAGACAGGCTCCAAAAAGCTACAATATTTTAGTTCCACATAACATATTCTATTGAAGGAACGGCATTTATTTAACAAAAACAATGATAGTGAAAGAGAAATAATACGAGGGTAAGTCAATTATTATCCTCAAAGTAGTTATAAAATCTTTTTGTAATCAAGTAGGAAACTTACAAGAACATCATTTTTCAACATAGTCTCCTTGCTTTTCAATGCACTTGGTCCATCATTGTATGAGCTTCCTGATGCCCTCATGAAAGAAGGTTCTAGCTTGAGCTGTGAGCCAGGAATGTACCGCGTCTTTCACTGCTTCGTCAGAGGCAAATTGATGGCCTCTTAATGCTTATTTGAGTGGACCAAACAAGTGATAGTCAGAAGGGGCAAGATCAGGACTATATGGAGGATGATCCAGTACTTCAAATTTGAGTTTCTGGAGCATTTCAACAGTGTGGGCAGCGGTATGCAGACAGGCATTGTTGTGCAACAACACAACACCATTTGGCAGCAGTCCTCGGCATTTGCTTCGAATTGCAGACTTTAGCCTGGCAGTAAGCATCACATTGCAACATACACTGTTTATTGTTGTGCCCCTTTCCCCAAAATGTTCCAGTACTGGACCTTGTGCCTCCCAAAATCCGTAACCATCAGTTTTCCTGCGGATGGTTGGATCTCAAACTTTTTCTTGCACTGTGAATTTGGACATTTCTGCTCCATACTCTGCCGTTTACTCTGCGGCTCGTAATGATTGATCCATGTTTCATCACCAGTAATGATCCTGTCTAAGAAGTTGTCCCCTTTTTTACCATAGCGATCCAAATGTTTTTTGCAGATGTCCAAGCGCGTTTGTTTATGCAACTGCGTGAGTTGTTTTGGACCCATCTTGCACAAACTTTATGAAACCCAAGTTTGTTGTGGATGATTTTGTAGGCAGAAAAATGACTAATTTTCAGACGATGTGCCTCTTCGTCCATAGTTAGTTGTCTGTCTAAGAGAATAATTTCACATGAAGGCTCAATGGTTTCTACATTTGTGGTGGTAAATGGTCGTCCGGCTCCTTCATCATGCGTAACACTAGTGCAACCATTTCGGAATTTTTCAATCCGTTCGTGGACACTCCATTGTGGCAAAACACTGTTTCCGTACTGTACCAAAAGTCTTCAATGAATTTCGGCCCGATATGTCTTTCGACCACAAAAAACAGATCATTGAATGTTGCTCTTCTCTGGTGCAAATAGACAGCCGAGCAGCCATGATTAACAACACGGAAGCGATAATGAAACTAACCTAGCAGCTTGAAAATTGCAAAGACATAACAAAAAATAAATAAAGCATGAGTCATCAAAGTAAAACGACAGTACTACGAAAATACAACTAAATTGCAGATAATAATTGACTTACCCTCGTACAATGTGAAATTGCCAAATGCAGTCTAAGTGCAGTGTAGGACATGGCCCTTAGTAAAAGCATTAAACTACCAGTGTTAATCTTTGCAATTGTACTGGAAGTTCATTGTAAGAAAGGCAGACTTACGGCTGCTCTTGCTCTTTTTAACAGTTTCCTCAGTTTATTAGCGTGGTAACATTGGGAAGTCATGGTTGGCAGAGGTGGTGGAGTCTGTGATTCACTGAGGGGGATACCTGGATGACATGCCCCCTGGATAAGGCACAGTTATTAGAACTGTTACAGAGATGACACTACATTAGTTACAACACCACGTGATAGTGAGAGGCAGCCCTTGCTGACAGTTATGTAGCAATTACAGAATTAGCAGAAAAATGAGAAAGTGATCAGTAGCAATGTTTCTTATTGGGTAAATGTTGACAATCTGACTTTTTTTAATCAGTTGAGACTAAGAAATATGTCAACAGAGGGAAGTCTGCAAAGAGCGCATCTAAAATCGTAGATACACTACATGATCAAAAGTATCCGGACACCCCCGAAAACATAATGTCTTTCATATTAGGTGAATTGTGCTGCCACTTACTGCCAGGTACTCCATATCAGCAACCTCAGTAGTCATTAGACATCGTGAGAGAACTGAATGGGATGCTCCGCAGAACTCAATTACCTCGAAAGTGGTCAGGTGATTGGGTGTCACTTGTGTCATATTTCTGTACGTGAGATTGCCACACTCCTAAACATCCCTAGCTCCACTGTTTTTGATGTGATAGTGAAGTGGAAATGTGAAGGGACACGTACAGCACAAAAGCGTACAGGCTGACCTCATCTGTTGACTGACGGAGACCACTGACAGTTGAACAGGTTCATAACATGTAATAGGCAGACATCTATCCAGGCCATCACACAAGAATTCCAAACTGCATCAGAATCCACTGTAAGTACTATGACAGTTAGGCAGGAGGTGAGAAAACTAGTATTTCACGGTCGAGTGGCTGCTCATATGCCACACATCACGCCAGTAAATGCCAAATGACGCCTCGCTTGGTGTAAGGAGCGTAAACAATGGACAATTGAACAGTGGAAAAATGTTGCGTGGAGTGATGAATCATGGTACACAATGTGGCGACCCAATGGCAAGGTGTGGGTATGGCAACTGCCCAGTGAACATCATCTGCCAACAGTAAAATTCGGCGGCGGTGGTGTTACGCCTTGGTCGTGTTTTTCATGGAGGGGGCTTGCACCCCTTGTTGTTTTGTGTGGCACTATCACAGCACAAGCCTACTTTGATGTTTTAAGCACCTTCTTGCTTCCCACTGTTGAAGAGCAATTTGGGGATGGTGATTGCATCTTTCAACACGATCAAGCACGGCCTGTGGCGGAGTGGTTACATGACAGTAACATCCCTGTAATGGACTGGCCTGCACAGTACTGACCTGAATCCTGTAGAACACCTTCGGGATGTTTTGGAACACAGACTTTGTGCCTGACCTCACTGACCGACATCAGTGCTGCTCCTCAGTGCAGCACTTGGCGAAGAATGGGCTGCCATTCCCCAAGAAACCTTCTAGCACCTGATGAACTTATGCCTGCGACAGTGGAAGCTGTCATCAAAGCTAAGAGTGGGCTGACACCATATTGAATTCCAGCATTACTGATAGAGGGCGCCACGAACTTGTAAGTCATTTTCAGCCAGGTGTCCTGACACTTTTGAGCACATAGTGTGTATCTGAGAGAAGTATTGGTGACAATATGTTAGCATGAATCTTCCTGGCAGATTAAAACTGTGTGCTGTGCACACTTACACTCTGTCACGATGTTTCGTATCTGTGCACACTCCACTGCAGAATGAAAATTTCATTCTAGTATGTTATTATATTCAGGGAAGAACAAGATAACAAAGCCTAGCAGATGATAATGTCATAACTATCTAAGTGTGTATAAAAACAAGTATTTCATAGCATAAGCAACATTCCAGAATACATGTGTAAAATGGAGATGAAGGTGACTTGCAGTTCCTGTATAAAAGTCTTCAGTTCAGTTCTCCAGTTTTTACTGGCATCTTTTTTACTTGAATGCCGCAGGGGAGATCTATTTGTGCACCTATTTTGTATAACAGTTTTTACTGGCATCTTCTTTATCATCCTTACAAATTAGTCCATTGCTTATAAAAGTAACATTCAGTTTCTAAGAGTGTGATGGGCTGATGATTTTATGCTGTCCAGTTACATTAATGTGACCACTTGTCAGAAGCCTGAATAAGCACCTTTTGGAGCATATACTGCTGTGAGACATGCAGGAAGGGAGTCAGCGAGGCTCTGGAAGATACTGACAGGGATGCTGACTCTTGTGCTGTGTCCAGCTGTGTTAGGTTTCTCAGTTGAGGATACATGGCGCGAACAGCCCAATCAATATGATACATGGCGCGAACAGCCCAATCAATATCTGAGGAGTTTGGTGATCAGAAGGTTACGGTAAACTCATGCTGGTGCTCTTCGAACCATGCATGTACACTGCAAGCTGTGTGACTCATTGCATTGTCCTGCTGGTAGATACCATCATGCCGAGGAAAAACAAATTGCATGTGGGGGAGAGTGGGGGTCTGATCCCCAAGGATAGATGCAGATTTGTGTTAATCAATTGTGCTTCCATAATTCTGATATCACCCAGGGAATTACACAAAAATGTTCTCCAGACCAGAATGTCCCCTATTACACCCTGGTCCCTTCTGGCAAGTATTGCAGAGTGTTTGCTTTCAGATGTTTCATGCCGATAAAGCATAAAATGTGATTTGTCTGAAAACTCTATCTTTTCCCAACTTAGTGGACCTCCGTTTGAGTGTTGGCATACAAATTCCAGCCTTCATTGCTGATGAACAGCTGTATCCATGGGTGAATGATCCAAGCACCCTCTTTGAAGGCCTATACACAGCATTGTTTGCTGAAAGGCCATTGAGGAGAGACTGTTGGTAGCTCCTTGGTTCATCTGGACGGTCAGTTGCTCAGCAGTTGCACCTCTGTGCTCCTGCACACATCTTTGCAGCTGCCGTTCACCCCTGTCATCTATGGTTCATGCTGCATCACAGTTCGTTTCCTGCTTTAACCATGCCAGCAAGCAAACAATTTAGAAACTTAGCCATTTTGGAAATGCTTCCACCCTTGGTCTGAAAACCAATGATCATGCCCTTTTGGAAGCCAGGTAAATCACTCCATTTCCACTTTACAACAATGACTACACTTTTTTCTGTGTTCCCATGATATGTTCTATATGCCCTCCACTGCTAGTGGTGCCAGGTGCCATCTATGAGTGGTTATTGCATGTTGATGTTGAACATAAGTGGTAGTCGCATTAATGTGATTGGACCATGTATTTACCTCATATGCTACAAAAATATATGTTTTCAGCACTATTTTGCACCATTTTTTTCATCCTTGTGTTGACATAGTTTCACTTTGTATGGTTACTATTGGTTTGCTTTCAGTACATAAACAAATGCAATGGAAATTGAATCCCATTATACATGGTACTAGCGTGCTATGTTGTTTTTGTAACAGCGCATTATGTGATTTGTTTTACCATCATCTACAGTATGAATTATCTAGTCTTTTTTCCGTGCTCAGTTTTTTTGAAAGCTGAGATGTCCAATTGCTATGTATTGTTGCTGGCCTTTGTTTCATTTTCTGGTAAATAACAGAATTTTTTTTTTTTTTTATTTAATGGTGTGTCAACATTCTGTGGTTAACTAATATCTGATATTTTTGCAGTCTGAACGGGGCGAGAGTGATATGGATGATGATATGGACAATGCAAGGGAAGCTGATATTGATGGGCAACCTATGTCCGGTGGTGAAGGTGAAGTGGAGGACTTAGATGGTGTACCTCTAGATGGTGCAGCATTACTAAAAGCTATGAAACATAGGCCACCCCCAATTGAAGAGGACATTGATGGAGTTCCAAGTATGATTTTTCCTCTTAAAAAATTAAAAATATTGTATTATGAATTTTATTTTTAGTGTGATTACCTTAGAAGTAAAATGTCTGTTTATCTTGAAATTTCAAAACTTATTTTTCTTATGATGAGAAAGAGGTTTGAGGGAAGGAACAGGGAGCCCAAAAAGATATTCATTGCTGGCTTTAAAAAAAATCTTTTAATTTGGTTCTTTGCTGGTGGTCTGCATCTTTGTTCAAAGAGGTATGCGATTGATACCTGTACAACAATTTCCTATTATGTACCTCTTCCTTCCTAGGTACATCATCCCTCCTCTTTTTGCAGTGTTTTATTCTTCCCTTTTATCGAGTGAAGTATCATCCGTTTCATACAGAGTTTGTTACTGCTTTTTAGATGATGTAAACTTAAAAGTGAATATATATTTGGAAATTCCCAGGGTGCTTCAGATATTCCACTCACACATCCGCAAGTCAATCAGCACAAACAAAAACAAAACTGTCTGTTTTCAGAATATGTCATTTTTTCTTTTGATCATACAATGCATTCTTTCACAGCTGTTATTTTCATTGTTACTGTTTTTAATTATATGACCACTGGGCCTAATGATAACTGATTAAAAAAAAGAAATGTGTAGAACTATAGTAGACATGAAAAAGAAGAATGACAAAAACAATAAGAACACAAAATCCATAACACTCAATAAACGGAGAAAGAAACTGAAAGCATAACCATTGACAGGATGTTGCTACGCAAGGTGTGGAACAAACTTGATTACCATTTGGACACATATCGTGTGAAAAGAGGGCCACTTACGGAACATTTCTAGTATGCAAAATGCAGTTTTGGTGAGTTTACGGCTGGGTGCATAAATAAAATTAAAATGTTAAAGAGCAGCTTGCAAAGTGTATTTTTCTTGCAAACTACTGCAATTTAGTGTAAAGCTGCTGCAAAAATGGCCACCACAAGAAACTTCCCAAATAAAGATTATTTAGCACTGAAGGATGCATAGATAGTAAAATACATTGTAATGATAATCCTCCAGAGCTGCTTTTTTATTTGTTGCTATTGGTTTTGAGCATGGCTCATTTTCAAACTGGACACAATACTATAGTAAATGCTATTTTTCAGAGTAACACATACAGTGTCAGTGCGTACCACTTGAAAATGAGCCTTGCTTGAAACCAGTAACAATAAATTTAAAAAAAAGTATAAAAAAAGCAACTCTAGTGTACTATCATTACATGCAGAACAGCATACCAGAGAAATATTCAGAACAAAGACAACAGTAAACATAAATAACAAAATAAGCTAATGGTCTATCTTCTCATTTTGACTGAAACAGGATGATGGTCATTCTGCAATCCCATTAAACTTGACACCATCTAGTCTGATAAAAAAAAGAACATACACAATGGAGGTGCAACATGCATAATGATGAAATTCAGTAAGATATCTGCATATGGAGATGATATTGCAATTGTGGCAAGAGTTACAAAAACTCTTAAAGAAATATATCAAATAATAGAAACAGAAGGTGCAGATATTGGACTCACTATAAATGAAAGAAGACAAAATATATGATGATATCAAATTCTAAGGCCATATGAACCCCACGTGTTCGTAAAGTCTCTAGCTAAAGATTTTGATGCCAGCTGCTTAAATTATTGAGGTGACCTTTTAGCCAATGGTGTTAACATGAAACAATGTATTAAAGAAGGGTCCAAATAGGAATAGAGCTTGTGTGGTGAACTAACAGGTGTTTAAGAATTCTCTAATTACAAGAACAGCAGAATTAAAATACATTTTTTCCTTGTATTACTAGTTGCTACGTTTGAGTAAAAAAATGTGAACAGTGGCAGAAACTGACATAAACAACCTAAGAGTATTTTAATGAAAGATCTATGGTCATTTGGGTGAGGCGGAGGATTGGAGAATAAGATATAATCATTAAATACAAAAAATGACACAACAGAAAAGTAAATGAAGATTGTATTCTAACAGAAGGAAAGGCTATCCAACAGCAAGATGGATGGACATGTGTTGGCTGACCTTACCAAAATGGAAATCCAAAGATGGAGGGAGGGGGAGGGGGGGGGGGGAGGGGTGACTGCCCCTACACACACACACACACAGATGTGTGGAGGTAGGTTGTGATAGATTGTTGAGTAGAATCAAGAGAGGATATAGAGCTGAAGAAGAGTAAAGTAAATATGGTCATTAGTGTCTGCAAAACCACTTTATGTTAACTGGTGCAGGATCATATGATTGTTACCATTAGGGGTTTGTGTCTTCCAGGCTGACAGTACTGCAGATCAGACAGCAGACGGTATTAAATACTGGTTTGATGAACCTGAGTTTTAAGTAACTCATTTTGTGGCATTTTCCATCATAGATATTAAGAATAATTAGGGAATGTAATTTGTAGCCTATATTTTTTTATGAAATTAGTGTCTATTTTTAGCCAGATTTGCATCTGTTTGGGACAAATTAACATACATTTTTTGGCAACAGTTAGACCAATAAAATAATCTGATTTCTCACTGTTACACCCTATTCTTGCCAAATGTCTCATTTAATACTACTGTACAGTTAATGTGTTGGAGAAATGAAAGAAAACTGGTATTTTACAACAGAATTTTTAAAATGTGTATTTTTATTGCTTGTAGAGTACAAATTTCAGCAGTAATACCATTACGGTTATGCCAAATTCTGTTCCTCAAAAGACAGGAGCGTACAAATTTCTGCACTACTTTCTTTTAGATGACATCTCCTATAGGTTACAACGGTATTAAAATGAGACACAATTCCCTCACTATTAACATTGTTTGCGGGTGTCCACAATAAATCCAAACAATGTTTGGCAAACATTTCATATTCACTTTCTGTCCACATGACGCTAAAAGCAATGATCACATCATCAACTCTATTGCTTTCCTTCAGCTCCTTCCCAACAAGTACTTTGAAACATGCATACCCACTAGACACAGTGTGTGTTGCTACTGTTGTGGAACTCGCAAGTGTCTCAATTTGAGGATCTTTAGCACTATTTAGAATGACATTTCTTGGATAAAATGCCCTTGCCAAAGCCTCAAATTCCTTACAATTAGGATCCCTGCTTCTGAATGCTGCAAGCTTGATTTTGGCAGCATGAACTGCCTTAAAAAAGATGTCCTTACAAGCAGCTTGCTCCAAAGCAGTTTGCAGCGCATTTTTTGTCGAATCAGAGTATTGTCCTTCACACATGTCTGCAGACTTTAAATCCAGATTGTTTAATGTAGGATACAGCATGTGACATATGGGATATTTTGACTGCTTGAGTCATTTTAGCAGATCCATAAGTGGCTTGGCATGATCCTTAACAAACACCAAGTGTGTGTGTGAATTTTTTTCATGTCTCCATCAAATTTTTTGAAAAATTCACACCACTGTTGCAAGTGTCTTTCATATTTGGCAACTGAAAAAAACTGACACTCTCATGAAAGTAATTTTCCAAATAAGACACAGCTTCAAAACCAGCTCTTCCTAAGAGTCACAACTGATATGGGAAAAAGTTTGGCTTCTTTTACATTTGCACTGTTGGACTTTAAAAACTGGACATATTTATATTTGTGTTTCCGAGTGTTTAAGAAAGCCAGTTTTACCATTGTCACTACTTGATTTAAGTCGGACATAGCTGTTGTCCAGCATCACAGAGTCATGTATGGAACACTGTCACGCACTAATACCCATACAGCTTCATACGCAACTGTGTGATCACTTAATGTCTAATATTATGCAAGAGCAGTTTCTTGCATTAACTGTATGTAGGACTTTCACTGAAGTAGGGAATAGCTTGCAGTCTTCAAAGACCGGCTCTTGAAACAGGACAATGAAAACACAGCGTTCCATCCTGTCTGTTGTTTTGTCACACAAGATGTTTATTTTTCTCCTAGTTAGAGCTCCACTTGTGCGTTTTTTGTGGTCAGGGCAATTTCTAAAACCGATAGTTTTTTTTTTTTTCTATCATAAAACACAAATCACAAAATAAATATCATAGTCTGACGTAGGCTGGAAGTTGATTTGGGCAGTTAAGTTAGATTAGTAGGTCTGCTTTTTTAAGAGTTCATTCTATTCAGTATAAAATGATTGTTGGAACTTGACATGGTTTTATTACGTATAATAGTGTGTATTATTTTTTGCACAGCATGTTACAGCAAGTAATTTCGTCAAGCAAGTTTTCTTAGTGCACTATGGCATTTTAAGTATGATGCTGTAGACCTGTGTGAACTGCTGCATCATGGAGGTGATTACTGTATTTAAACACATGAAAATTTTATTGTTACTGGTGTATCTTGGCCTATAACTGTGAAAGTGAATACAGTGACGGTATCTTGAAGTGAATTGTAAGTGGTCATTAGCATATGACTTTGTGCAAAGTTTGGCAGGACCTATAAGACAAGATAGACCCATAACGATAAAATAACATGTAATCAATTTATTACAGCAACTACAACACAGTGAGCACCATACTTAAGATGCTATATCACACAATAAAACACACTTATACAAATTATGTCAGACATGAAATAAAAATCGTACAATGCAGTAAACATTTTGATAAATGAAAAACTAAACCACCTCTTTTTACAAATATAGCAACTAATAGGATGTGCCAACGCCCGGAGTATGTGTTTTTACTGTGCACTGTGAAACTTAACTTTCAACATTAGTTCTTAAATTTTACTCAGAAAATTGTAAATGAAAAAAACTAGCATAGCAAACAAGGAGTACTAAAGTATCTGTTTTATGATTTTCTCATTTTTATGGCAGCTTATTTTGAAACAAAGCTCAATAAATCAGTTATCACTATATAACAGACGTTGCCAAAGAAACACAACACAGCCTATTTACATGCAGAAACCACACATTCGGGAAGTATACTTGTCATTTTGATAATTCTGCTTGAATTTAAGACTACAACAACCACAAGACTTGAATCTGCTGTTTTATTCACTACCTAAGGTCTGTGAATAATGGCATACTCACATTGTACACAAAACTCAAGTATTTTTCATGCAAGACTTAACGCACCAGATCTGAGGGGTTGCTTGTTTCCCTTATTTCTGTTGTACACCACAATCTGAAGTCACAAAAATAAATTGCTTATCTGGTAAATATTTCTCATGCGGTGTATTCCCACATAGCAGATCTTCGTTGGAGAATTCAGAAATCCACGATTGTAAGGCAGTGTTTTCCAACTTCTCCATTGGAATATTGGCTTTCAAAAATGCCTCAACAGTTTTTCCCAAAAACGTCTTTACCCTGCTTTCTTCTTTCGGCTTTGCTTAAGCAATCAACAATCAATGATTGCCTCTTGTGAAAAGCAACAGCCGCATTTACTTAATGGTGGACAGAATGCTTCTCTGATTTAATATGTTTTTTTATATTATCCTTCTACTCACACCCAATGTGGCAGTTGCAAAATTTGCAGAACACTGTTTGGGAATCTGTGGCATATAAACCTTGGCTCGCACCTTGCTCTGCTGCGTCATGTGTTTTCACAGACTTGCAACCCTCAATTCACATATAAACAATGAGACAGTAAAAACAAAACAATTCAGATTTCAACGTGAGCTTTCGAGAAAGTCTTTCAGATTCGACATAATCACGCTGCGAGCGGAATTGATTATGAGATTACACTGACGAGCATTTATTGGTCTCTGGCCGCTACCACAACAGTAATTAGCAGATAATATTGTGTTTGAGGCAACCATATCTATAAAACCAGAAGCAACACACAGAGTTAATGACTGCTGAAATGAAACTTCCTGGCAGATTAAAACTGTGTGCCGGACCGAGACTCGGACTCTGGCCCTTAGCCTTTTGCGGGTAAGTGCTCCACCAACTGATCTATCTAAGCATGATTCACACCCCATCCTCACAGCTTTGCTTCTGCCAGTACCTCGTCTCCTACCTTCCAAACTTTACAGAAGCTCTCCTGTGAACAGGTCCTGAGTTCGAGTCTCGGTCCGGCACACAGTTTTAATCTGCCAGGAAGTTTCATATCAGCGCACACTTCGCTGCAGATTGAAAATCTCTTCTGGACTGCTGAAATGTGTAGTGTAACTGAGATTGAAATCATCCTATCAGATAATATGTAAGAAACAATAAACAACATGATTATGGCCACCTAAAATTGATACCAACAGCATAGAAATTCCAAATCAATGTATATCGACTTCTGTCAATTCAGTTATTTCTGTCAACTACCTCATCAACAGTCTCATTAGCTTAAGTCTTTGTTTCACGTGTATATCGCTGCTACACATGGCAGCACGTTCTTGCATTGCCCGATATTGTAACATACAACTATCCAGCATAGCTCACTGAAATTACACTCAAGTGAAAATTGGGAGAACTGACTGTTGAGTTACATCCAATACTATATGAAAGCTTCAGTAACCCTCCTGGTAGAGCAATGGATTGTGACAAATTATAAACATTATCTGTTGGTCACTTGTTCAAATCCAACCCAAACAAAAATTTTAACTTACTTGTAAATGACTCAACAGTCCTCTCATTAAGAAAACAAAGTTGCAAAACTTCGCAAAACTGATCAGAAACTCAGTACTGTTGAGTTTTTCCTGCCATTTACATGCACTTACATTTACAATCACTGTTAACACACATCACCTTTAAGAAGCTTTCTAATGTGGCCACACACTTTTTACTTTATTGGAAACGATCCTGTTTTACTTTCATACTGTCTGACTGGCATCATTGTTGTTTTAAAGTTTCGTTGCCGTACATAAAGATGAAGAAAGTATGCTTCAGACATTAACATGAGTTTCAACTCACTAACTTCCCACCCCTTACATGTATGTTATCTACATTTTGCAAATGCTTTATCTATTTTGACATACAAAACCTCATTCCCCTACACCTTTTTGTACTGTTGGCATTCGTGTGTACACAAATTCATTTACCCTCAGTTGTCCGTTTCTCCACTAAAATTAATGAAAAACCATACAAACAACTGCCACAGTGAGTTCTTGCCAAAACTATTATCATATTTCATCTAACACTTTTAAATTTTACGACCTTGCAACTTTTAAAAACTTATGATGTCATCGGGATTCATACTTGGAATCTTGTGACCCAGTAATACGCATTACCTGTTGCACCACAGAACTGACCCACACTGTTACCTCTGCTGACGGTATTGCATATGAGGAAGTCAGTACTGAGATTTGCCAAGAATTTTACTGTGTTTTGGGTCATCTTTCACATCTGCAGTGACAATGGACGTGGGTACGTTTTACAGGTTAAGCTCATCATAGTTTCTGAAAATGTATTTCACATGAATCTGATACTCAACAATCTAGATATAAGATATGGACCCACTTTGAGCAAGTTTAATGCAGTTGCATGGAGCAGGGAAAAGAATGCCCATCCTTGCACGTACCGCACTCTAAGTGGGTGAGTGTAAACGCATCAACTTTATGAAGTTTTCCTCTATCGTTGTTCACAAAATTTCTTTCCATTGTTACTTAAAAGTTGTAACTACACTTTTCATCACTAAGTAGCTGAACCGTTTGCAGAAAAAGTACAGAAAAAACCTATTAACTTTGGCTAGCACCATTTAACACATGTGTATCTTTTGTCTTTCTGCTAGCCTGTGATGTCACCATACTGTGTTTTTGATCATGTGACCAAATCTTGGAATTTCATGATTTTTAAACTTTAATTACTTAAAAGTAACAGATATTTTGTGACAATATTGACCAAAAATGCTATTTGGATGTTATAATTACTCAGAATAATAACAATCCAAACCATACTTTTAACATAGAAAAATAGCCTATAGTTCTGCCTCTGCCATTATCTAGATACTGAAAGAAACTTTTTATCTCAGGACGAGTGTGGTCATGATTGATACACTTCTACTGTGCTTCAAAATTAATCAAACAGCGAACCTCGGAAAATACAATATTAAATACATAACCAAATTGATGATTGATTACTGTATGCTGTTCGGTAGAAATTAGTTTCAAGTGGCAACCCCAGCAATTAAAAAAAAAATTAAAAGAGTAAACACTGTAAACTTATGATTCGTCATGTTCATCAGATATATTATCAAATTGCTAATCTTCTTAGCTTTTGATCAGCCTTAGGGACAAAATACACTTACTGAATAAACTGTCAAAAACTTTATTCAGAGAGCTCTTTAGGCTACACCTCTTTGTGAATATGGTGTTACTTTCATTATGTACAGAATTAATTGGTATATATTTTTATTAATAAAAGTTCCTTCCACTCGTTTACTGTTTCCATTTCCACTACCAAACTGATCACTTTATTTCAAAATTGTGATTGTAAATAGTTGTTAGTAGACAGTATTGAGAAACTTCCTGGTAGATTAAAGCAGTGTGCCTTGGGACAGAGTTCTAATCTGCCAGGAATTTTCAAAAGAAGTGCACAACTCCACTGCAGAGTGAAAAAATCATTCTGGAGTATGGAGACACTTGTTAATCTGACGTTACCATTTGTTTATGAAGACGTTTGAACATACTATTGATAAACACGTTCATGAAAACAGATGGACAGTCTCTCGATATGATTTTAACATCAAAACTAGGAAGGAGAGTCTCTTATTTATACAAAATTCTTGAGGTTTTTGTGGCTGCTTATGACATACTGTCTTTTGACTTCTGTCTTGGGCTCCTCTGCCATTGCTTGTTTAACTCTCTTCCTGAAGTTTGGCCAGCGGGAGTGACTGGTGTTCACATTTGAAACACATTGTTCACATTGACAGTGACAGTGACAGTCACTCGTGCTGGCAAAAGTCAAGAAAAATCTTTAAACAGTGTCTCGTATTAATGTCAGAATTAATATCAATTGTATAAGAACAGAAATATCTGTTGTAACAGAAACCCGACAATGGCATCAGTAGTGAGAGAGGTGAGGGGCTCAGAAAGCCCCCATGTTCACATCATCTATAAGATAACTAAATTTTGTTAATTAACTAGTTATCAACGGAAATCAAACTTTTTTTTCTGCAAGTAATATGGTTTCTTAAATCTTTTTTCAGTGGATGATGATATTGACGGTCAGCCCATGGAAGAGGATATTGGACAGTTTGATACACATCCTTCAATGAATTCAATGAAACAAGATAAACCAAACATGCCTGCAGGATTTGTACCATCTCGCTGGGAAACAGTTGATCCTGAACAGGTTGAAGCTCAAGCAATGACCACCAGCAAGTGGGACATGCTGGAACAGACTGAACCACCAGAACACCAGGAAATAAGTGAGGACCAGGGTGAGAGCCCTGGTGGTGGAGAAGATTCTCAAGAAGGAGACTATTCAAACTATGAGTCAAGGTATAGTAAATTTTTATTTATACAATTTTTAGTTCTTATGTTGGAATCACTAGGTCTTGTAGAATGAAAAAATATTTGCTCCATGCCTTTCCAGTTAAAAACATTCCTTAGTTGTAAAGACGTTCCTTGTGCTTAAGTTTTTAGCAAAACAGTTTGTACAGTCTTAAATATAATAATTAGCTATTTCATTTTGTGGTAGAATTCTTTGGACCAAATGAAACACAAAGTAGCTTCTTTCACAAAGCATTGTAAAAATTGATGGTAGCAGTAAAAGCAGATATATTTAAAATATGAAGTAGACATGCCAAGTTGCAGACAGACATGATTAAAAGAAACTTTATAATTGTGCTTGTCTGCCAACTTGACGTGTCTTCTTTATGGTAAATTGCAACCTGTCTTTTCCTACGTTGTTGATATTCCTACCAGGTGTTTCCATTGTTTGTTATTAGAATATGGTCATTTTAGCAGTGAAGATACTGATTTCTGAAGCACAGTATTGTAAAACGTTCATCTTAGGATTCATGATGTTCTTTGTGGAAATGTTAGTTGGAAGTGCTTATAAAAAGCAGTTAACAGTGAATTCACTTGGATTTGACTATCTCATTATACAAGTAAAGGATACATTAGTTTGAAGATGATGTAAAAAATAAAAAGATTTTTTTTTCTGTGGAAAATCCTATGTATTTGATTTTATAAGAGGAAAAGGTTTTAGATAAAACATTAAAAAATGAAAGATGCATTGGTCAGAAATAATTTTTTTATCTGAAGTGTTAAGTTATCCATAGGATAGTTATGTCTGTGGTAAATTAAGATACTGTGAAAAGTAAAGTTGCTACACACTATATAGTGGAGACGCTGAGTCGCAATTAGGTACAACGAAAAGACAGTATTTTTGTTGTGCCTATTTGCGACTCAGCATGTCAGCTGTGTGGTGACTAGCAAACTTTCCTTTTCATAATATTGGTAAACTAAGATACTGAGTGATGTTCCATCTACTCTGTTGGTCATGTGTAAATGAAACAAAAGTTGACTTTGTTCTGCAGTTATCCTTTGTTTTCCTTCTATAACTGTTTTTCCTTCTGCCAGAACCAGAAAAGTTAATATTGGGTTCATATTATTTCAGTTAGAACATAGATTCCCCACTGTTGCCTTAAATTGCATTATGGACATGGTGAAAAGTGGGGAACAAATACATAAATCTTTTTTCTTTTCAACTGTTTTAAAAGGGCTATCTAAAATGATAGGCAGCACACACATGCCGGGAACTGTATACAGAAAGAAACTGAGTTTAAAAAAAGAGTGATTAAGGGAAATTATGTTTCATTGAGATTCCTAGAGGGAAAAATAATTTCAGATTGGTTCCAAAGCTTCATTCATGGTATTATCGATCTGCATACTTTCTGTAGTTTCTTAAACAGTGAAAGAACCTCTGGAGCATATTAAGTTTGATTTATAATTTCAGTTTTTGAATGGTGACAACTGTTGAATATTATTCTGGTTTTTACACTTTGTGAAGTGGGTGGGGGCTGTTAACTTTGTCGAGAATTCCTGTGTTTCTTTTGACTTGCATCTTCATTTTTTTTCTTACAGCATCATGTTGCACTTTTAAGTTGTTTGTTCTTCACTTTTTAACAGAAACTTTTCTGTGTTTGGTATGCTCAAATCCCAAAACAGTCTCAAGAAAAGCATTTTAAATGGAAGCAGCAAACTTGCATTTTTGCTCATAGAGTACAGTGTGTGTTGTGATTCCACAATTTGTCTTTTAGATTATGATACAGAATAGTAAACACATTTTTCATCATCTGTAACAGTGCATGAAAATGAGAAAGCTTCCAGCGTAAGTATCATTCTGTATTGATTTTGTATTTCTCATTGTGTGCATTACACCAACCAAGCTTTTCATTTTATTCCCTCTTGAATAAAAATAGAAAGAGAGACAAACACTGTAACCGTGTGAGTCTTAAGTTTTGTATTTGTTTGTAGTGCAGTCTCACCTAAGCTGTTTTTCCAATGTTCTTTTCTACACCAGAGATTTAAATGAAGAAAGACGAGCCAGGCTACGAGAAATTGAATTGAAAGCAGTACAGTATCAGGATGAATTGGAATGTGGTCAAAGAAGTCTCAAAAGTGGTTGGACAATTCAACAGCAAGTGGAACATTACAGGCGAAAATTATTAAGAAAGGTGAGTTTGCCATTGAAATTGGTAAGAAGTCTAGAAGCAAATGTACAAATATTTTTGCTGTTTAGTACTAGAAAAAGGTGGTGTACATGGGAAGATGCACAATATTCCACATGTCATATCAGAAACGCAGGTTTGCATAGTTGTGGATAGCATGTTTTGGTTACAATGTCAGTGTTGCATTAGCTGTGGAAAAATATGAAGATTTATAAGAGTTACTTCAGGGCCCAAGGAAACTGACACAAATAGGAGAAACTTGATAAAGTGGGTAGGATATATCGAGTGTTATGTAAGCCATATGTATTTTTTCATGCTTTCCATGGCCTAAGTTATTAAAGGTACATGAGTTCTTGATGTGAATATACTGGGTTCATCAGACTGCAAGAGGCTCCTTGACAGGTTTTATTGTGTACATGTTCTGACTATTCAAAATTACAAATAGTTTTATTAACATATCTATTCTAAACTAATGTCTTTTATTGATGTTCTACATTTTAGTGGTAAAATAAACAAAAAGAAATGGATTATGTTAATTTTTGTCTTCACTTCCTTGTTTGTTTACCATGTAAGTGATTAGTTAGTTGTACTACTATTTTTTAGTCGTTATCACTACCATCACTTGTATCGTATTCGTTGTAAGCCTACTACCAGTTCTTCCTTCCTGGCACTCCTCCCATATTATGTCACCTTGTGAGCCATTTGTAATATTGGGTGTACAACCATTTTTGAATCCTTTGATTATAAATTCATTTGAGATTCTGCCTCAGGCGATAAATTCCACTGACCCAGTATAGGTATTATCTCGAGCGCCTTCCCTCCTGGAGTGAAGACATGGTCTCCTTGAAGACATCACTCATTGTAAAGATGTCACAGGTATGCTTTAAAAGGCATATTCAACAACAACAACAACAACAACCCTTACTTGAAGTTGTGAGGTCATGCTACAAGGAATTATTACCCGACCTGCATTGTTCTTTGATATCAGACCACTAACTTCCTGGTTGAAGTGTCCCCATAAGAATTCAGCATTGACAATTTTTCTTCTGTTAAGCAAAGTACATGATATTCTGTTCCATACAACATTCAACCAATTTAACATCATGCCACTTGTCACTTATCTCCTTGCTTGGCATCTTAAACGTTAGCCCTGCAGGCAGTCTTGGTTTCGGTATGGTTTTCCCACACAGAATCACATGTGGGAGGAGCTTTCTTCCTTCTGGTAGCTCCACTGGCATTACTATTATTGTGTCCTTTTCTTTGCCAGAACTTCTTATAGGAATGCTTTTACACAATTTATGTTGATAACATTTGAAGGCATATTGAAACAAACAGGCATCTGATCTGTCTTGTTCATATGGCCCAGCAAATAGTCATGCCCATTTCGTATAGTGATTATGACACAGATATTATAGTAGTTTTTCACCAAATGCTTTGGGAAGTTGCAGAGCTAATGTTATTCTCTGCCTTAATGTAAACCCAGCATTCATCATCATCCCATGCATCAGCCAGTGCTTACTTTTAATTCTGCAATGCATTAAGTTGCAAAATTTTTCTGTATCTCCAGTGCCTTCACTTGGATAATTTCTCCAATAATCAAGAAGTCTTCATTACGTTTCTCTTGCACTTGCTGACCAACTTGCTACTCCAGTTCTTGAAACGATCTCTGCTTCTGTCCCCTGAAAGTTTGGCATTTAGAATGGGCACTCTTTAATTTATCCTCCTACTGACACCACCTATGAACATCCGCTTCTATAACACCAAATTTTCTCCCTGTTGCACAATTGTTTATGGCCTCTGCTTCAGGAATTATGTTAACCTAAAATTGTCATTGCATTGTCTGTGTTAGCCAGTTGTGAACCACGAACTCATAGATGCACATCTCTCAACAGGGTCATGGTTGTGATTTGCATCCATTATAGATTGCTACAATTTGCAGTTTTTCCAGTACTGACAATATAAACAAACTCAATGACAACAATGTGTTGTCTTGCCTATCTCCTAACAACTCAGAAATCATATCACTTGGGGTCAACATTATTGGCAACCTTGAAAATAAACAGTGCTATAAAGCAGTAGCAGCTGTAGTGCCATTGATGAAGCTTATGCTTGTGGTTTGTGCAAACACATGTTTTTATCATTAAATAAATTTGTCTGTTTTAGAAAGATGTACTATTGTTGAGTATTTGTCCAATTTTAAAGTCAATTCAATTCCAACTACAATTGGATCAAAGTAAACTGTAGTTGAAGCATGGTATATGTTCATAAAATACCAAAGTGTGTGAAATACATTTCTGTGGTTGGCAGAACAGCAAAATTTGCTGCCCTGTCACCACTCCATTCCCACATTCATCTTAGTGGTTTGTCAAGCTGACAATGCTGTTCCCCCTCCCAAACTTCCAAACTCTTGAAATTAAATATGCACAAGACTTCAGTCGCCAAAGCTTCATCTGTAAATGTAAGACAAAACTGTTACAGAGAATAAAAATTCTGACCTCATATACAGTAGTTTAAGCTGTGAATTTACTTGTAATTTTCAAATGACAAATTTAGGAAGAAAAACTCATCTTGTAGTTAGTTAAATACAATAAGAACTGAGCTGTCTTTTATGTTTTTCTAAGTGTGTTCACTTCCATTTGACTTTGCTACCACTTGCTTTGACCTGATAAATAGTTGTCGTTCTATCTGCGGACCATATGTTTAGGGAAATATTCTTCTCACATTATTATATGAATATTCATTTTATCCTATATTGTAAATTTGCAGTTAATGCAGATGTGTGCTCAAGTTGTGATAGAACCTACAGGAAACTCATTAGGCTTCTAATCATTTGAAAGGTTAATTTTAAAGTCCTCACATGTCACTCAGAGTGAATAAGTGAAATTTGCAGGATGTGTGTGTTGCATAACATTTTATTCTATTTTCACTGATTGGTTAAATGACTGCAAGAATGACGGAGAAGTTAATGGTAATGTTACACCTCCTTTGAATGTTCCAGTGAAGTGGAAGATTTAGTGAGTGATTAATTGTCTAAGGACAATCCTGTTAATCAGTATTGTGTTTAAGATGTGAAGATACTCATAATTTGTCTTACAGTGCTTTTCGATTTTTATAGGCTGAGAAAGGAGAGAAAGAGAGACAGACAGAAAGGGATGAAAGAGAGGCTGATAAGGATGTTCAGGAGGTTCCTGTAGAACGTGAGAGGGAACGTCAGACCTCATCTGACAGGAGACGCAGGGAAAACCGGTCTGAGCGCAGTAACAGGAGAAGCTCTTCACCAGATGAGAATTATTATCACAGAGAGACGTAAGTAAATATAATGTGCTTACTGATAATAGGCTATTAACAACGATTACAGCCAGCTTAGTGTACACTATTTTTCTGAGGACTGGAGTCCCAATGCTGAGGATTGAGAATTACTGTACAGAAACTGTCTTCTTTTTGACTGACACCACTGTTATACCTGCCCACACTCCCAATTTAGGTGGAGCCTCCCATTTTTTTCAATTTTTCTCCTGCCCCCTAATCAACATTCAAACTTTCGACCAAAAGGCCTTCTTCTAAAGTAGAAAACACACACACACACACACACACACACACACACACACTCGCTCGCTCGTGAGATCACTGTCTCCACAGTCTCTGGCCACTGCGACTGGATTCAGTGAGTTGTGCTTGCAGGAATGTGTTTGCATTTTCTACCTGAGAAGACGACCTTCTGCCTGAATGCTTAAATGTGTAGCAGTCTTTTTATTGTGCTTGTCTGGAACTCAACATCTCCTCTATATGGTGTAGCAATTTATCCTTTTCATAATATTGTAGTTATTCCATCCAGTACAGGGCGTTTCAAAAAGAAAGAGCAGATTTCAAACATTTATTTCTCAAAAACTACAAATGATAGAAACACAATTCAAACGTTTCTTGTCAGAGAAAGGTTCAAAGTTTTTCAATGGTCCGCGCAGAAGTTCCATGCAAATCCGCAGTGGCGCTGGCGTTTGTTTGTAGGAAAATGGCGACGACACCACAGGAACGATCATTTTGTGTGCTGCAATTTGCAAAGTTAGAGTCCATTGTTGGTGTGCAACGTGCATTCCGCCGTCAATTCAACAAACAGCCGCCTCGTCATAAACAAATTTATGAGTGGCATCACAGATTCGTAGAAGATGGTTGCATCTGCAAGCGAAAAAGCACGGGTCGTCCACGCACATCGGATGAAAATGTCGAGCGTGTCCGTGCAGCTTACGAAAGGAGCCCTAGAAAATCCACGGCACGGGCAAGTCACGAACTAAACATGTCTAAAACAACGGTATGGCGCGTTCTGAGTAACCGTCTGCACATGAAGCCGTACAAACTGCAGTTATTGCAAGCATTGCGTCCTGACGACCACAACAAAAGGTTCGAATTTTCAACTGCAATTCTACAGGACATGGAAGAGGACAATTTTGCCGAACGATTAATTTTTTCAGATGAATCAACGTTTCACATTTCTGGTAAAGTTAATCGGCATAACGTACGAATTTGGGCGAGTGAAACTCCGAGGGACGTTATTCAACATGAAAGAGACTCACCAAAGGTTAACGTCTTTTGTGCAATTTCGGTAAACAAAGTTTATGGACCTTTCTTTTTCATGGAGAAAACTATCACAGGAACCATTTACCTGGACATGTTAGAAAACTGGCTATTTCCTCAACTTCAGGAAGATTCAAATCACTTCATCTTCATGCAAGATGGCGCCCCACCACACTTCTCTGAACCTGTACGACGGTACCTAAATAACACCATTCCAGGACGGTGGATTGGAAGAGCAGGAGCACAAGATCAATGTCATCGTCTGTGGCCTCCCAGGTCACCAGACCTTACTCCCTGCGATTTTTATTTGTGGGGGTACATAAAGGACTGTGTTTATGTCCCACCTATGCCCGCTACTCTTCAAGAGGTACGACATCGAATTGTTGCGGCCGTGAATTCGGTAACTAAAGACCAGTTGCGTCGTGTGTGGCAAGAAATGAGATACCGGTTTGATATTTGTCGTGTAACAAATGGTGCTCATATTGAGGTACAGTTTTGATATTTGTTGTGTAACATTTGGTACTCATATTGAGTGAAGGACCGTTGGAATTGTGTTTCTATCATTTGTAGTTTTTGAGAAATAAATGTTTGAAATCTGCTCTTTCTTTTTGAAACGCCCTGTATTTTCCACTTTTTCTTTAACTGCTTTCTTTTCCTTTCTGTTAATTCCCCCCTCCCCCTACTTCTGAGATCTCATTTGCTACTTTTGTGGCCATAACTGAGATATGCCATTCTTCATTTATGTCATCATATCTTTCAGTCAGTTTCAGCTTCTTGTTCAGGTACTTTATATATAGCAGTGCAGTGATGCGTGCAAATACTTTCAAAAGTATGACACGGCACAGGGGATGGACAAAAATATGGAAAGACTGTGAGGAATGCATAAGTGAACATAGATGCAGATGCAAGCCAAATCTGCAGGTTGCACTGTTGTATTTGACCAAGATCAGCACTTGTGCAGCATCCTCTGTATTTTGCAAGCATCAACCATGGTCAGAACAATGGTGTTCTGGCAGGGGTTCAATGGTGATTTGAACGACCACATCATGGTATTCCATGAGTCCTGTGGTTGCTCTGCAGGGTCATATTACTGCCAAAGATTATGTGACCATTTTGGCTGATCTGGTCCAGCCCATGGTACAGTGTTTGTTCCCCAATGGAGATGCTGTGGTCCATGGAGACAGGGCTCCTGTTCACACTGCTGACATCATCCAACACCGGTTTTGTGAGCACAAGAATGAATTGCCACATGTCCCCAGCCCACCACAGTTACAAGATGTCATTATTATTGAGGCTTTGTGGTTACTTTGGAGAGGAGTATGTATGATTCCTATCCACCTCCATGAACTTGCCACTATTTTGCTGCGAGACTAGTATAAAATTCCCTTAAAAACCATGTAGGACCTGTATGTATCTATTTCGAGAAAACTGGAAGCTGTTTTGAATGCCAACTGTTTTGCTACGCCATATTAGGCATGCTAATGTTTTGTGTCATTGGTGTTTCCATATTTTTGTTCACCCCCTGTACATCTTTCACACTCTTTCATATTTTTCCACCTAGTTATCATATGTAGGGTCATCAGACATGTTTCCTCTGGTGTTTTGTAAAATATTTGCAATTTTTTTTCTTGCCGTGTGTAGCTGGAATCAACCTGAACAAACACCGCTCATCACATCTTTCATGTGACATTCAGTGTCGGTTGAAAGTGCCAGTTTGTTTCCTGTTACAAACAAACTTATTTTAATGTGTGAGGTTCATGTGCCCGTTGGATAGAACAGTTCCAAATAAGTCTAGTGCAATGTTCATTTTATCCATGTGTGTTAAAAGGAACAGTAAAATACAAAGAGTAACCCATACTTCAGCAATAATTGAGCAGTGCTTCAGTCAGCTCGGACCAGGGTAGTGCTGTCGCTGCTGGAGTACTGGTTATTTTTCATGTTTTACTGTTCCTGTCAAAATGTATCAGTAAAATGAATCTTGCACTAAACTAATTTGGGACTGCTCCAAAAATTCTGCTTTAAAAATAAATTTGTTTGTAAGGAGAAACAAAGTGAGACTTTCTGTTGATGCTGGGCATTGCATGAAAGACATAGTGCACAGCATTTATTTGGACAAACACCAAAGAAAATCCACCTGATGATTCTTAGGAAAGATAATTGATGTTTACCACTCACTTTATTGTTAATTTGTTGAGCAGTAGACTGGCACGTAAACAAGATTTGGAGCTTGTAGCTCATCTTTGGGACAGCGTCATCCTCCAGGGCTAATGAACATAAAGACACACATAGTTACATAGTGTCCTGGCGGTTTGGGGAAAAGATGCTGTGAAGACTTAATTTGGATGAATCATGCTTCATGCAACACATCTCATCCCAGTCGACTAACAGTCATAGGACATTGTAGCTGCTTGTGTGTATGCATGTTTATTAACCTTGGAGAAGGGTATTGTCTGAAAGCTAAACTAAAAGTTTGAAATCTGAATTGTGTGTGCGTCTCTGGCTTGTTTGTGTGCCTGTCTACTGCTCAGTGCCTCAACTTCACAGTAAGAAGCTAATTTATCTTTTCCATTGTTTAGATTACACTCAGGACTTTCCAATACCATTTTAATAAAAGTGTGCTATGCTCCATTTAATTTATACACTCCCTTCATGCTTTTGTAGCATTATTTGCAGTAATAGCTTAATTTTACTTCCGTGTGAACTTTGGTAAAACATTCAGAATAGGGTTAATGTTTTACTATGCAAAATTATAAATGGAAGAAAAAAGCTATTAAAAATCTAGAGTAGCTTCTGCACCAGAAAGTTGTTTTTAACCTAAAAATAACCAAAAGAAACTAATGTATGAACATGTTGAGAACATACATAATGTAAGGGTGGTCTGAAACAGTCTGAAAAACTTGGACAGGTGTTGCTGGATAGATTCTACTGAGAAATAATTGCTAAGAAAAAAAAAAAAATGGATATGTTGCGGCACTGCTGAGCCCGATATATTGCGCCGCTGCCCAGGTAATTGGCAATGAAGCTAGCCAATCAGGCCATTGTGCTTGCAGATTCAAGCAGCCCACCAGACACAGTTAGTGTCAGTTGTTCACGTAGTGTAGATAATAGCATACAAGATTACTATGCCTTTGGCTCGGGTTTGATCATTTCTACCATCCCATGCCCAACGAAGGACTTGTCTGCCAACACTGTTTCTGACGGGGTGCTTGAATTTGTGCACACAAGGGCCTGATTGGCTGGCTGACTTCAGTGCTGGTTAACTTGAAAATGACAACATATCATATTGTTTTCTTAACAATCATTTCACAACACAACCTATCCCTCAACACCCTTACAAATGTTCCAGACTGTTTCTGACCACATTGTTTGATTATAGTAAGAAGCAAAACACATCTGGCATTTTTTATTTACTTAAAGAGAAGAATTTATACACTAAGAAGGTACTAATACCTAATGTTGCTATTAAGGAATAATAAATAATATGATGAAATTAATACTTTTCACCATTCTGAAACAATAATAACTGCAAAATAATAAAAGCTGACATAACATTATGATTAGAATGCTTGTTAGATGACTTAATATGGAATTTGCTGGTGTTAATTAAGAATAATTTTGGGCTTTACACTCCATATACTTACAGCTTTCTTTCAATCTCTCACAGTTCAAGTTCGAGGTCCAAATCAAAAAGATCTCGAAGTTCTTCTGATAGTCCAGTTGCTACAAAACGCTACAGGTGAGAATTCCTACAAGTACAATCTCAATAATTACTAATATCTGGAAAGCTGAAATATCTTCATAACATGGTACATGTTTATTTCTTTCTTGTATTGTTCATATTTAGTATTAAAAAAATCCCTGCACCTGTTTGAGCTGTATCAGCAGCATCCTAATAACATGTGACTTCCCTTCTGCATATGAAATTTTGTTCATCAATAACATCATCACCAAGTGAGCAGGTGCATGGGGAAAGTGATGTTCAGATATTCCTGCAGCATTCCAGATCTGGCTTCCCATAGTTTCTCTGAAACACTGGGACGGCTCCTGCTTGCTTAATTCAAATTTCTGCTCTATTTCATGTAAACTTGTTGCCTACTGCTCATTACCCTTTAATTTCCCTTCCTTCACTGTAATAAACAACTCGAACATTCTAAAAAATAGTGTTCCACCAAGTGAGGTGGTGCAGTGGTTAGCACACTGTACTCACATTGGGGAGGACAATGGTTCAAACCAATGTCTGACCACCCTGATTTAGATTTTCCGTGATTTCCCTAAATCACTTCAGGCAAATGCTGGATGGTTCCTTTGAAAGGACACAACCGACTTCCTTCCCCATCCTTTACTAATCCAATGGGACCGATGACCTCATTGTTTGGTGCCTTCCCCCAAATAAATCAGCCAACCAACAAAAGTGTTCCACCTTTAAGTTAATCTGAATCAACACAACTCCATGGAAAAAAAATACAGGGTGTTCCATGTACAACACAAGCAGAGTGTCAGTCATTGCATGGGAAGCAATGCTCCTGTAGGGAGGTTGCACCATCACACGCTGTGTGCCATGATTCAATCAGTGTGGCAGGTGGATTATTGGTTTTAGTCAGTAATGGCTTTGGAAAGAAGGCAAAGAAAATCGTGGCACCATGTAGCACTTCAGAATTGTGTTTACTCACAGAGCTGTGCATAAATTGAAACTGATGTATTATAAACTTATATATTATATCTGATATATAGAGATAAACAGGAAGTCCAAATGGCTAAGCAGGGATGGTAGAGGGAGGACAAATGTAAGGATGTAGAAGCATGTATCACTAGGGGTAATACAGATACCGCCTACAGGAAAATGACCTTTGCAGGAAAGAGAACAATCTGTACGGATATCAGGACCTCAGATGGAAAACCAGTCCTAAGAAAAGAAGGGAAAGCAGAAAGGTGGAAGGAGTATATGGAGGATCTATACAAGGGCAATTAACTTGAGGGCAATATTATGGAAATGGAAGAGGATATAGATGACGGTGAATTGGGAGGTATGATACTGCATGAAGAATTTGACAGAGCACTGAGAGACCTAAGTCGAAACAAGGCCCCGGGAATAGACAACATTTTATTAGAACTATTGATAGTCATGGGAGAGCCAACCATGACAGACAGGCAAAATACCTTCAGACTTTAAGAATATAATTCCAATCCCAAAGAAAGCAGGTGTTGACAGGTGTGAAAATTACCAAACTATCAGTTTAATAAGTCATGGTTGCAAAATACTAACATGAATTCTTTAGTAATGAATGGAAAAACTGGTAGAAGCCAACCTTGGGGAAGATAAGTTTGGATTCTGTAGAAATTTTGGAACACATGAAGCAATACTGACCCTACGACTTATCTTAAAAGATAAGGAATGGCAAACCTACGTTTCTAGTCTTTGTAGACTTAGAAAAAGTGTTTGACAATGTTGACTGGAATACTCTCTTTCAGATTCTGAAGGCGTCAGGTGTAAAACAAAGCGAGCAAAAGGCTATTTACAATTAGTACAGAAACCAGATGGCAGTTACAACAGTTGAGAGGCACAAAAGGGAAGCAGTGGTTGAGAGGGGAGTGAGACAGGGTTGTAGCCTATCCCCGATGTTATTCAATCTGTATATTGAGCAATCAGTAAAGCAAACAAAAGAAAAATTAGGAGTAGGAATTAAAATCTATGGAGGAGAAATGTAAACTTTGAGGTTTGCCAACGACATTTTAATTCTGTCAGAGACAAAAAAGGATCAGGAAGAGCAGCTGAACGGAATGGAAAGTGTCTTGAAAGGAGGATATAAGATGAACATCAACAATAGCAAAATGAGGATAATGGAATGTCGTCGAATTAAATCGGGTGACGCTGGGGGAACTAGATTCAGAAATCAGTCACATTTTTACTATTTGGGGAGCAAAATAACTGATGGTGGTCGAAGTAGAGAGGATATAAAATGTAGACTGACAATGGCAAGGAAAGCGTTTCTGAAGTACAGAAATTTGTTAACATCGAGTATAGATTTAAGTGTTAGGAAGTCTTTTCTGAAAGTATTTGTATCGAGGATGATAAACAGTTTAGACAAGAAGAGAACAGAAGCTTTTGAAATGTGGTGCTACAGAAGAATGCTGAAGATTAGATGGGTAAATCATGTAACTAATGAGGAAGTACTGAATAGAATTGGGAAGAAGAGGAATTTGTGGCACAACTTGACTAGAAGAAGGGATCGGTAGGCAGGACATGTTCTGAGGCATCAAGGGATCACCAATTCAGTGTTGGAGGGAAGTGTAGAGGGTAAAAATTGTAGAGGGAGACAAAGAGATGAATACAGTGAGCAGGTTCGGAAGGATGTAGTTTGAAGTAGCTTGCACAGGATAGAGCAATATGGAGGGCTGCATAAACCAGTCTTTGATCTGAAGACCACAACAACAGCAATAACAACAACATATAAAGTAACAAAAGTACATAGGCTTATCAATTCAGATGTTGTTGTTGTTGTCTTCAGTCCTGAGACTGGTTTGATGCAGCTCTCCATGCTACTCTATCCTGTGCAAGCTTCTTCATCTCCCAGTACTTACTGCAACCCACATCCTCCTGAATCTGCTTAGTGTATTCATCTCTTGGTCTTCCTCTACGATTTTTACCCTCCACGCTGCCCTCCAATGGTAAATTTGTGATCCCTTGATGCCTCAGAACATGTTCTACCAACCGGTCCCTTCTTCTTGTCAAGTTGTGCCACAAACTCCTCTTCTCCCCAATTCTATTCAATACCTCCTCATTAGTTATGTGATCTAACCATCAAATCTTCAGCATTCTTCTGTAGCACCACATTTCGAAAGCTTCTATTCTCTTCTTGTCCAAACTATTTATCGCCCATGTTTCACTTCCATACATGGCTACACTCCATACAAATACTTCCAGAAACTACTTCCTCACACTTAAATCTATACCCGATGTTAACAAATTTCTCGTCTTCAGAAACACTTTCCTTGCCATTGCCAGTCTACATTTTATATTCTCTCTACTTCGACCATCATCAGTTCTTTTGCTCCCCAAATAGCAAACCTCCTTTACTACTTTAAGTGTCTCATTTCCTAATCTAATTCCCTCAGCATCACCTGACTTAATTCGACTGCATTCCATTATCCTCATTTTGCGCTTGTTGATGTTCATCTTGTATATCCTCCTTTCAAGACACTGTCCATTCCATTCAAGAGCTCTTCCAAGTCCTTTGCTGTCTCTGACAGAATTACAATGTCATCGGTGAACCTCAACGTTTTTATTTCTTCTCCATGGACTTTAATACCTACTCCGAATTGTTCTTTTGTTTCCTTTACTGCTTGCTCAATATACAGATTGAATAACATCGGGGACAGGCTACAACCCTGTCTCACTCCCTTCCCAACTGCTGCTTCCCTTTCATGCCCCTCGACTCTTATAACTGCCATCTGGTTTCTGTACAAATTGTAAACAGCTTTTCGCTCCCTGTATTTTACCCCCGCCACCTTCAGAATTTGAAAGAGAGTATTCCATTCAACATTGTCAAAAGCTTTTTCTAAGTCTACAAATGCCAGAAATGTAGGTTTGCCTTTCCTTAATCGAGCTTCTAAGGTAAGTCGTAGGATCAGTATTGCCTCACGTGTTCCAACATTTCTGCGGAATCCAAACTGATCTTCGCCGAGGACGGCTTCTACCAGATTTTCCATTCGTCTGTAAAGAATTCGCGTTAGTATTTTGCAGCTGTGACTTATTAAACTGATAGTTCGGTAATTTTTACATCTGTCAACACCTGCTTTCTTTGGGATTGGAATTATTATATTCTTCTTGAAGTCTGAGGGTACTTCGCCTGTCTCATACATCTTGCTCACCAGATGGTAGAGTTTTGTCAGGACTGGCTCTCCCAAGGCCGTGAGTAGTTCTAATGGAATGTTGTCTACTCCCGGGGCTTTGTTTCGACTCAGGTATTTCAGTGCTCTGTCAAACTCTTCACGCAGTATCGTATCTCCCATTTCATCATCATCTACATCCTCTTCCATTTCCATAATATTGTCCTCAAGTACCTCGCCCTTGTATAGACCCTCTATATACTCCTTCCACCTTTCTGCTTTCCCTTCTTTGCTTAGAACTGGGTTTCCCTCTGAGCCCTTGATATTAATACAAGTGGCTCTCTTTTCTCCAAAGGTCTCTTTAATTTTCCTATAGGCAGTATCTATCTTACCCCTAGTGAGATAAGCCTCTACATCCTTACATTTGTCCTCTAGCCATCCCTGCTTAGCCATTTTACACTTCCTGTTGATCTCATTTTTGAGACGTTTGTATTCCTTTTTGCCTGTTTCATTTACTGCATTTTTATATGTTCTCCTTTCATCAATTAAATTCAATATTTCTTATGTTACTCAAGGATTTTTACTAGCCCTCGTCTTTTTACCTACTTGATCCTCTGCTGCCTTCACTACTTCATCCCTCAGAGCTACCCATTCTTCTTCTACTGTATTTCTTTCCCCATTCCTGTCAATTGTTCCCTTATGCTCTCTCTGAAACTCTGTACAACCTCTGGTTTAGTCAGTTTATCCAGGTCCCATCTCCTTAAATTCCCACCTTTTTGCAGTTTCTTCAGTTTTAATCTACAGTTCATAACCAATAGATTGTGGTCAGAGTCCACATCTGCCCCTGGAAAAATCTTACAGTTTAAAATCTGGTTCCTAAATCTCTGTCTTACCATTATATAATCTATCTGATACCTTCTAGTATCTCCAGGATTCTTCCATGTATACAGCCTTCTTTTATGATTCTTGAACCAAGTGTTAGCTATGATTAAGTTATGCTCTGTGCAAAATTCTACCAGACGGCTTCCTCTTTCATTTCTCTCCCCCAATCCATATTCACCCACTATGTTTCCTTCTCTCCCTTCTCCAATTCAGATACTGTTGTTAATATTTGGTTGGTTCCTATCACCAAGAACACCTCATTGCATTTCTGTTGTGACCTGTGGCATTGTCCTGCGTGAAATAATTGTAGCTGTTCACATTAGCTTTCTGGAGAAAGAAAAGTAGAAGTTGGAAGATATTGTTCACATACCTATCAGAAGTCAATTTTTGGTGGGGAAAGACAAGTCCAATAATTTGTGTTGCCATTGTGGAACACCAAACTCCTATTTTCACATATTGCAGAGACTTTTGACGTAACTGATGAGGATTTTTAGACCTTCACCATTGATTGTTCTTTGAGTTTATGTCCCTGATAAATGCAGCCATGTTTTATATATAAAAAAAGGAGCATTTCAGGATCAACCTCTCCACTATGCACTGACTGCAATAGCCAGTCGCAGTACTGATGGCGAGCAACAGTGTCTGAATTGGTCATTAAGGTTTCTGTTGGGATATAGGATAGTTACATGAGCAGAAGCTGTTGACTCACTAGACTGAAATGCTAAGTGGCACAGTGATTTTCTCAGATTTCTTTCCTAGGCTATTCCTACTGCATCTTCTTAATGGCTAAAACTGATACATAGGAACCTGAAAATGTAGCATCTATTTTTTTGGAACTTATTACTCCCTGTTGCTAGTTAGGTGACATCATGCAATTGGCAACTGCTTCATTAACTACTGCTATGTCATCAACCTATTTGAAGAATAAAAGAAAACTGGTGTTTTGCAACTCATTTTTAAAAATATATGTTTGCATTTCATGCGCGATGCAAGATTATTCCTCCTCCATCAGTAACAACAGTATTGTACTGCAATATCTGCTGTCAGTGTCCATAATAAATCCAAATGATGTTCGGCAAACATCTCATGCTAATGCCCTGTCCAAATGGCAGTAAGACACAGTATTATCTCTCTTTTACATTTTTCAGTGGATCAGAAGGTTGGTGGCGTAAACAGGGAAACGGGAGGGGTTATCATATTCAGAGGTAGAAATGCTCTGGAAAAGCCAAGCAGAGGTTTCACAATGCTTATTGATTTATAATAATGTGCAAGGTCTTGTTTCTAGTACTTACCTCAAATCTCCAGTGAAAAGCAACTGCTGCTATTGCTCTGCTTTCTGATTCTGCTTATCCAATGGCAATTACAACATTGTGGGATAGCCTTCCTTTGGTCTGATTCTTGTGTTGTGCTTATATTTTATAATTTGGAAAATGGAGCTCTCCATAATAGAAATGTTATTCAGATTTTAATAACAACGCAGTATTTACAATTAAAAAAAAAAGACAGTTGTAACAGTTATTATTCTCAACCAAAGAAGTCAATAATAGATTTTCAAATAATTTGGTATGCAGTCAATCTGTTTCTACAGTTCATAGAGTGTTGAGCTTATTTTCACACCTTCAATAGAAGAAAAATACAGGGTGCAATTATTGAATTGTATGAAAAAAAATTGAAATTAGTTGCAAACTACGGCATGTGCACAATTTATTCAATGTGTAAATGTCATTACGGATATTCGAATTTAGGCTATGGCCATGTCGGCACATTGATGCTGTCGATGACCTCGTGAATGGTTGTTTTCAGCTCATCAATGGTTTGGGGTTACTGCTTTACACCTTGTCTTTAATATAGCCCCACAAAAAGGAGTTGCAATTTGTTCAGATCTGGAGAATATGGTGAGCAATAGAGGCCCATACGAGTGGCCTGTGGATACCCCAGAGCTAGAATGTGGTCTGCAAAGTGCTCCTCCAGGACATCAAACACTCTCCTCCTTCGATAAGGTCAAGTTCTGTCTAGCATGCACCACATCTTGTCAAAATCAGGGTCATTCTGGATAATGGGAATGGAATCATCTTCCAAAATCTTCACATGGTGTTCGGTAGTCACCGTGTCATCAAGGTATCACACCGATAATTCGGTGACTGTACATTTCACACCACACAGTCACCTGTTGAGAGTGAGAGTGAAGAGACTTCTTGGTAGCGAAATGCGGATCCTCAGTCCCCCAAATGCACCAATTTTGCTCATTGATGAACCCACCCTAGTGGGCTTCATCGCTAAACTGAACCATACTGCGCATACTAATTCCCATGATGCCCCGCAGTCAACCGTGCAGTTCTAATATCCTAACGAAAACTGTTCAGAAGTTATGACAATTTTTATTTCATATAGTTCAATAATTGTTACCCTGTATCTTTGTGGCACCTCCACTGCTGCAGTTGCCTGAGCACACCGCCTTCTTATCCTTAGTCTGGAATTACCTGGAAGTTTTTCTACAGTTCTGTTGTCTGCAGTTGTAGCATTGTCATCTACCTGCAGAAATTCATTAAAAGCGCACTTTGGCTGCAATGTATCCTGTACAGCAGGAAGCAAGCCTTCTTCTCCTCCTCCTCCTCCTCCTCCTCCTTTTTGTTTGACAGCCAACACCTCATATCCTGCTTTTAAAAAGCTTTTCTTCATTGTATAAGCCTTCAAAACCTTCCATGACTTAGCAATAAAATGAAGTGCTTTCAGCACTGAAATCCTTCTAGATGTGAGATCTATCTTGGACAAAACTCTTTGACTAAGGTTCTTCCTATAAAATGATTTGAAGGAGTGTGTAAGTCCAAATCCATGGGTTGCAGTTTGCTTGTGCTATTAGCTGCGAAAAATTCTAACTGCACATTTGATAAGTTCATATCAGCAGGTTGTGGAGGTCAGTGATCAACAAAAAGAAGTATTTTTCTATTTTGAGCTCCCATTTTCACATCAAGCGCAGTTAACTGCTTTCTAAAAGGATCTGAGGTCACCCAAGCTTTTTGGTTGGCATAGTACAAAGTTGGAAGTGAACATATATTCATAAAACAACAAGGTTTTTTTTTTTTTTTTTTTTTTTTTTTTTTTTTTTTTTTTTTTTTTTTTTTTTCCCTATCACACAGGACTGGAGCTTCCCAGACACATCAGCATTAGCTGCAAACATCACTGTTACTGTGTTTGCAACCATGGCGTTTATCACTTCGAATCACAAAGTTTTCTTTGGCAGCACATTAAAAAAAAGTCAACTTCTGTCAGTGTTAAATATTTTTTTGGCTTCATATTTTTGAGTTAAAGCTTTTAATTTTCCATTTATTTACTGATGCACAGTATCGCTGTCTACATCATTTGATTCATCACAGACAGTTCTGTAAGAGACATTACACCTTTTTCTAAACCTGTCAATCCAGGCATAGAAGTTGAAGAAATTCTCAATGTCAAGAATGTTGGCCACTTTAAGTGCTTTCTTCCTTAAAAGCATGTCAACAACTGGAATATCTGCTGCCCTTGATGTCTGAAACCACTATTTTTTCATTTCCTCCAAATTATTGCATTTCAAGTAGCCCACATACTTTTGTTTTTTTTTTTTTTGGTAGTTGGTCCACTTTCTGTAGCACTAGATATGATATTTTCTTTGTTTTCTGTATTAGAATTCAGCCTTGATATTGAACGTTGAAATTCGCATGCAAGTTCTACTCGTGTTCCATGGAAGGAATCCACTTTCTCCAAAATCCAGACCACCTCCATAGTAAAAGATTTTTTTTCTTTTCTCTCTGTTGGCCAGAAATATCTGGTAACAGAATGATAAAAATACTGTATCACATGAAGATTAACAAGAAAATGATACAAGAAACAAAGGAGGTTATGTGAATGTAGGCTTTCCTGGTGTATACTGCTGATGGAATCTTCTCGGGCTTCCATCCGGGTAGCTGCGTCGAAAATCCACGACGTTTCGATGAGTGTCATTCTTATCATTTTCTGGTGAAGTGTCGATGGACCGCAGTCATCCTCTATATATAGCTGGTCAATGGTGTGCGGCGGCCATCCCCCTCCCCTCCTACCAGCGATGGAGTGGGGTTGGGGGGGGGGGGGGGGGGGGAGCGCAGGGCCGAGCGACGCCACCCACCTGCCGCGTTAGTCTAAATTATAATCGCGGAGTGTTAGCAGCTGAGCACGGTCCTGGTGTATAGCTGCTAGTGTAGGGTCCCACGCCGAACTTAAATGGTAGCCCTCGTCCCTTTTGACGAGATTGTGATGTAATCTTATTTCGACTGATTCCTTGATGATGCTCTCCCAGAAGCCACTGGCTTGGCAAAGCATTTTCGTTTCTTCAAATTGGAAGGTGTGTCCCTCATTGAGGCTGTGTTCTGCCAATGCCGATTTGTCCTTGTGCCCCAGCCGTATGCATCTAATGTGTTCCTGGCAGCGTTTCGAGATGCAGCGTTGTGTTTGACTAATGTACTGGAGCCCACACTCGCACTGTATACTATATATACCTGGAACTTGTAGTTGCAATCTGTCCTTCACCGAGCACAGTAACTCTTTTGTTTTTGGAGGTGGTCGAAAAATTGCTTTGATGTTGTTTTTCCCCATTATTCACACAATTTTGGCTGACAGGGGACCAATGTTGGGGATAGGGGATAAAGGCGAGTTTCTTTTCCTCTTCTTTTTAGATGGCTGTGTCATTCTTTTTCTTCCTCAATGCATGTCTGATGTGAGCTTCACTGTAACCATTCTGACAAAACACACCCTTAAGGGGCTACAGCTCTTCATCACAGATGGCTCTTGCTCTGTGAACCGGTTTCGTTAGAATGGTGTGCCGCTGCACTGGGTGATGGGAGTTGGAAGCATGGAGATATAGGTCCATGTGGGTCTTCTTTCTGTATACTGCATGTCCTAGCGTGCCGTCTGCTTTTCTCCTTACAAGGATAACCAAAAATGGAAAACATCCATCTTCTTCTAACTCCATTGTGAACTGTATGTTTTTGTGAATGCTGTTCAGGCTTTCATGGAATTCATTCAGCGTTTCTCTTCCATGTTCCCACACAATGAATGTGTCATCAACGTAATGGAAGAAGTGTCTAGGTTTAAGCCATGCCGTTTCTAGCGCCAACTCCTCAAAGTGCCCCATATAGACGTTGGCAATCCCTGGAGCAAGTGGTGAACCCATGGCTACCCCATCATATTTGAAATACGTTGTGGTGAGCACATGTTCAAATAATTTTACTATCTTGGGCTTGAAATGATCTGCCAACAGTATCAAGGCGTCCTGAAGTGGTACACATGTAAAGAGGGATGTTACGGCAAAGCTGACAAGTAGATCATCTTTCTGCAGCCGCATCTGCTTCACCTTAAGGATGTGATTCATCAGAATGGTTACAGCGAAATGCATATTAGACGTGCTTTGAGGAAGAAAAAGAATGACACAGCCATCCACAAAGGAGAGGAAGAGGAAAAGAAACTTGCCTTTATCCCTACAGTGGTCCTTCGTCAGCCAAAATTGTGAGAATAATGAGGAAAAACATCATCATAGCAATTTTTCCACCACCTCCAAAAACGAAAGAGTTACTGGGCTCGGTTAAGGACAAATAGCAGCTACAAGTTCCTGGTATATATAGTATACCATGCGAGTGTGGGCTATTGGTCAAACACAACGCTGCATCTTGCAATGCTGCCAGGAACACATTAGACGCATATGGCTGGGGCATAAGGACAAATCGGCCATGGCAGAAGACAGGCTTGATGAGGGACACACCTTGCAATTTGAAGAAACGAAAACGCTTTGCGGAGCCAGTGGCTTCTGGGAGAGTGTCATCAAGGAATCAGTCAAAATAAGATTACATCACAATCTCGTCAACAGGGACAAGGGCTACTATTTAAGTTCCCCGTGGAAGCCTACAATAGCGGCTATACACTGGGACCGTGCTTAGCTGCTAATGCTCCACAATTCTAAGCTAGACTAACGTGGCAGCCGGCCGGCGTCACCTGGCCTCGTGCGTCTTTCCCCCCCACCACCAGCCCAGCACCGGTAGAAGGGGTGGGGAGGGACGGCCGCGGTCCATCGACACTTCGCAAGAAGATGATGAGAATGGCACTCATCGAAACGTCACGGATTTTCGATGCATCTACCCAGATGGAAGCCCAAGAAGATTTCATCAAAGGAGGTCATGGCAAATGACTTGGCCTCTCAACTCAGATACAGTAACAGTAACAAAAAACAAAACAAAACTTCACAAATGCACTAATAACTCACCGATCGCAACTTTAATGTTTCAACAGCAAGAACAGTAATCACAAAACAAGACTCTTCATTTGCAAAAACACTATAGATTCGCTCAGTTATTAGCTTTTACTATGACATCATCTAAGAACAGTGCACAGAACGCAGCATATTTATGATACCCACAAACCAAGCTTCAATTAAAATATATTGCAGTTGAGCTTTGTTTTTAATAGGTATACAAATTTTGTACACTAAGAAGAAAGTTGTGTTTTGGTAAAATAGGCCTAAAATGTGTTTCATTATCTTACAATGATTTACAGTAGTGTTTTGTTCAGCTGATAACAATACACAAAAATAACATTTGATTAAATTCACTTGTCAAGTATTTGTTCAGTATTTCAGCTTGGAGGCTTAGTGTCTCCCAATCTTAGTGAATTATACACAGTTTGAACGACGCATTTTAAAGAGAGTACTCTTACGGAACCTGTACAAAAATCAAAAGGTTCCTTTTACTCAGTTTTTCAAAGTTGAGGTGCCAGGCATGATGTGGGAAATACAAAAATTTCAGAAACATAAAATCGAGGTTTTCAGTGCATTTTGAACAGATGAAATTTGACTGGATCCTGGAAAAAAATGTGTAAATGGCAGGAAAATGTAAAACACAGGAATATAAAAGTGAGAGAGCACTGCATTTATCGTATCAACTTTTGTCATTTTCTTTTAGCTTCATCTTAACAAGTTCCTTAAAATTTGCATGGAAACAAGGCATTGCACGCCGTGTTACATCTGATAAACATAAGAAGTGTTACAACTTGAGGAGCTTCTTTGTGATTATTATTTAAATTACATTTCTTGGATAAAATATCTGAGTGAAAGCCTCAAACCCCAATACGGCTTGGACCCTTGCTTCTAAGCATTGCATGTTTGCTTTTTGCAGAATTAGCTGACTTGCCAAACACACATTTGCATCTGTCTAGTTATAATGTAGTTAGAACATGCAATTTTCTTTCTCTTGATTCTGAATACTGTCCTTCACATATGACTAAAAAATTTATTTGCAGATTGTCTAGTTTAGGATACACTATGTGTAATGTTAAGTATGTTGAGCTCTCAAATAGATCTATAAACTGGACTACTTGAAGAACCATGCAAGCAACTTTCCAAATAGGATACAGCTTCAAACTATCTGTTTCACCATCTGATAACATGTATTACAAAAAGTTTCCAGTCTTTTAAATTTCTGTTCTTCGATACGAATTGAATATACCTACATGTACACTTCCTGGTGAAGACTGACTTCACCATTATCAAACACTTCACTTAAATCACGCATAACTGTTACTTTGACAGCACCATATGGCACATTGTGCTCATATAGTTTATCTGATATTATGAGTCTCAGAATCAAACAATTTATTGTCTCCTGGCTGCCTTAGCTTAGTAAAATATATTGATCCCTTATACCATGCCAGAGTTAATTGGACCATCATGTGAAACCTGTAATACATCCAATTTTTTTCATGTGAAACAAAATATTGTTAGCTGACTTCTGATGATGAAGTAACACTGGTGATGAAGTAACAGAGAGAGAAATGGAATGGTGACACTTTGACATTTCTCTAGCTTTATCTTCCTGATTTCTATTTGTGAGTGAGTACAGCACTCATAGTCACATGAATAGATTTCTGTCTGTTCATTAAGTATGGACTAAAATAAATATGTTGTTGTGGCCTTCAGTCTGAAGACTGGTTTGAAGCAGCTCTCCATGCTACTGTATCTTGTGCAAGCTTCTTTGTCTCTGAATAACTACTGCATCCTACATCTTTCTGAATCTGCTTACTGTATTCATCCCTTGGTCTTAAGCTATGATTTTTTCACCTGCACTTCCCTCCAATACCAAGTTGGTGATCCCTTGATGTCTCAGAAAGTGCCCCATCAACCGATCCCTTGTCGTTTGTTGTGCCACAAATTCCTTGTCTCCCCAGTTCTGTTCAGTACCACCTCATTAGTTATACGTTATCGGCCCATCTAATCCTAAGCATTATTCCATAGCACCACATTTTGAAAGCTTCTACTCTTTTTATCTAAACTGTTTTTCATCCATGTTTCACTTCCAAACATGGCTACATTCTAGACAAATACTTTCAGAAAAGACTTTCTGACACTTATGTCTATATTTAGTATTAACAAATTTCTCTTCTTCAGAAATGCTTTTCTTGTCATTGCCAGTCTGCATTTTATGTCCTACTTTGGCCATCGTCAGTTATTTTGCTGCCCAAATAGTAAAACTCATCTACTACTTTAAGTGTCTCATTTCTTAATCTAATGTCCTTAGCATCAACTGATTTAATTTGACTACGTTCTATTCTCCTCGTTTTGCTTTTGTTGACATTCATCTTACATCCTCCTCAAGACACTGTCCGTTCTGTTAGACAGCTCTTCTAAGTCCTTTGTGGTCTCTGACAGAATTACAATGTCATCAGCAACATTAAAAGTTTTTATTTCTTCTCCTTAATTCCTAATCCAAATTTTTCTTTGGTTTCCTTTACTGCTTGTTCAATGTATATATTGAATAATATTGGTGATAGGCTACAACCCTGTCTACTCCCTTTTCAACCACTGCCTCCTTTTGACACCCCTTGACCCTTATAACTGTCGTGTGGTTTCTCTACAAGTTGTAAATAGCATCTCACTCCCTATATTTTACCTCTGCCACCTTCAGAATTTCAAAGAGAGTATTCCAGCCAGCATTGTGAAACGCTTTCTCTAAAAAGTCCACAAAAGCTATAAATGTAAATTTGCTTTACCTTAACCTATCTTCTAAGATAAGTCATAGGGTCAGTATTGTTTTGTATGTTCCTACATTTCTCCGGTATCCAAACTGATCTTCTTCGAGGTCTGCTTCTACCAGTTTTTCCATTCTTCTGTAAAGAATTCATGTTAGTAGTTTGCATTGATGATTTATTAAACTGATTGGTTGGTGATTTTTCATACCTGTCAGCAAATGCTTTCTTTGAATTTAAAATTACTACATTCTTCTTCAAGGCTGAGGGTATTTCAACTGTCTTGTATATCTCACACACCAGATGGAAGAGTTTTGTCATGGCTAGCTCTCCCAGGTTCTGATAGAATATCATCTACTCCTGGGGCCTTGTTTCAACTTAGATCTTTCAGAGCTTTGTCAGATTCTTCTCACAGTATCATATCTTCCATCTTGCCTTCATCAATGTCCACTTCCCTTTCTATAATATTGCTTTCAAGTTCATCTCCCTTGAATAGACCCTCTATATACTCCTTCCACCTTCCAGCTTTCCCGTCTTTGTTTAGGACTGATTTACCATCTGAGCTCTTGACATTTATACAGCTGCTTCTCTTTTTCCCAAAGGCCTCTTTAATTTTCCTCTAGGCAGTATCTATATTTTCCCTAGTAGTGATATATGCTTCTAAATCCTTACATTTGTCCTGTAGCCATTCCTGCATAGCAGTTTTGTGCTTCTTGTCAGTCTAATTTTTTGTATTTTCTCCTTTCATCTGTTAAAGACAGTATATCTTGTGTTATCCAAGGCTTTCTACTATGCCTTGTCTTTTTACCTATTTGATCTTAAGCTGCCTTCACTACTTCTTCTCTTAAAGCTACCCGTTTGTCTTCTGTATTCCTTTCCCCTGTTCTAGCCAGTTGCCGTGTAGTGCTACCCTTAAAGAACTCAACCACCTCTGGTTCTTTCAACTCATCCAATCCCATCTCCTTAGTTTCCTACCTTTTTCCTATTTCTTCAGTTTTAATCTGCAGTTCATAACCAATAAATTGTCGTCAGAGTCTGCATCTGCCCTGGAAATTTCTTAGGATTTAAAATCTGGTTCCTAAATCTCTGTCTAACAGTACATAATCAATCTGAAACCTTTTAGTGTCTCCAATTCTCTTCCACAAGTATGACCTTCTTTTATGATAATTAAACCAGTTGTTACGATTGATTACTGTGGTAGGTGTGGGCTTCGTGTCTTATCTTGGCTACGATAATGCGTTCACTGTGCTGTTTTTAGTAGCTTACCTGCATTCTTATTTTGTTACTCATTATTAAACCCACTGCTGCATTACTCCTATTTGATTTTGTATTTATAACCCTGTATTCACTTGACAGGAAGTTGTTTTCCTCCTGCCACCGAACTTCACTATTTCCCACTTTATGTAACTTCAACCTGTCCAATTCCCGTTTAAAATTTTCTTACCTACACACCCAAGTAAGGGATCTAATATTCCAAGCTCCAATCTGTAGAATGCCAGTTTTGTTTCTCCTGATGACAACATCCTCCTGAGTAGTCCCCACCTAGAGGTCCGAATGGGGAACTATTTTACCCAAGGGGAGGCCATCATGATTTAGCTATACAGTAGAGCGCATGTTCTTGGGAAAACTTACAGCCCTAGTTTCCCCTTGATTTCAGCCATTTGCAGTACCAGCACAGCAAGGCTGTTTTGGTTGATGTTACAAGACCAGATCAGTCAATCATCCAGATTGTTGCCCTGCAACAACTGAAAAGGCCGCTGCCCCCCATCAGAAGTTCCATGGTTCATTAATATATCATCAAGATATCTCTCTGTCTGATTTGAATGAATTTGAAATTCAACATATGGGCACATAAATCTGTTCTTTCATTACAGGGATAACATATCCCTTGTTTATAACACCATTGTTAGTTTTAATAGTTTTTCCCCATTTTTTAATAATAATTTCATTCCATTTAGTGTTTGTAACTTAATGTGAGATTAATACAGGATGTCATCCCTTAAAGGAAAAAATTATGTAGTCTGCAGGTAACACACAAAAGTCACATTTTGTGTTTCACGTAGTTTTTCAAATTAGGTTGTATTTATATGTGGAAGAGTAAATTTGAATTACATGAATATCTCATACATTTTGTAACCATACAAGAAAGTGGCTTTCCAGGTTTCTCACCAATCTCTTGTGGACAGGCAGTGTTACCCCATCAATTCAAGAGAGCTGAGATGATCACCATATAAAAGCAAGGAAAAACAAATGATTCCCCACAAAATTATAAACCAGTTGCACTGCTCAGCAAAATTCACAAACATTTGGAATGATTACTGTATAACAGGATTAGCCCTGAGTTACTTACACATATCCCAACTAAACGGGCAGGATTTCGACCTTGTCAGTGCTGCCTGGATCTAGTTCTCTCATTAACAACATTCGGAGAAGCAGGCTGGCAAACACATCTGCTGTATTTATTGACGTTACAGCAATATACAATATGGTTGTGAGATGGCATGATATTAAAGCTTACGAAAACCGAGCGAGATGGCGCTGTGGTTAACACACTGGACTCGCGTTCGGAAGGACGGCTGTTCAACCCACAGCTTGCCATCCTGATTTAGGTTTTCCATGATTTCCCTAAATTACTTCAGGCAAATGCCAGGATGATTTCTTTGAAAGGGCACAGATGATATCATTCCCCATCTTTCCCTAATCCGAGCTGTGCGTCGTCTCTAATGCCTTGTTGTTGATGGGATGTTAAACAGTTATCTCCTCCTCCTCAGGTTCATGAAAGATATCCCCTGCAAAACTACCATCAACTTGACCAGTGCCATGCTTTCTAATAGATGTGTCCAAGTGATTATGGGTAGTAGATTGAGCCATAAAATGAAGTTGAACAACGATGTCCTATAGGGATCTGTTTTGGCCCCCCTGTTATCCAGCCTATACATAGCTGATACACCCAAAACCATCTCTCAGAAGTTTGAATATGCTGAAAATTGGGTCCTGGGAGAAAGTTCTAAAGATATAGAGACTACTGAGGACATTTTGACGAAGGACCTGAAAGTTAGTGGAGTGTGGTTTTGCTGTTGAAGATTGCAACGCAGTGCCACAAAGAGTGAAGTCCCAAACTTAGAACTCACAACAACACCTTGCAGAAACTTCGTGCCATTTGATGGAAATCTTCAGGTGCCATGTTACAGACTTAAGCTGCAGCTGTAATCTATGCAGTAGTGGCCTGTTGTGCTCCAGTTGGGGTCAATAGTACTCGCACTAGTCGTACCAATGTCCACCTAAATCAGACTGTGTGCCCTATTACAGGCACAATAAAGGCAACGTCTTAGTAAGCAATATAGGTGTTCCTCATTGGTGATGAGATAAATCACTCATTAGAGGGCTCAAAAAGCTCAAGAATAACCATCCTGTACGAATCCATCAAGGCCTCCCTGAGTGACAGAATCAGACTGCAGACATAAACCCTTCAAGAGTGAAACAGTTTTGGATGAAAATGGATTCAGCCTAGTTGGCCACTGGAAAGAGGACTTGACCAGGCAGACCCTCCCCTTGACCCTCCCCTGCCTTTCATAGTATTCCTCGCCTCACCCTTGCCCACAGCCTTGGCCTCACCACCACTCTGGGGATGCAGGCTATCACTGAAACAACCAGTTTTTGGTTATATCAGCTTTTTAAATTCCAGTTTAACCTTACGTTAAAACCACTTAAAATAACCAGTTTCTGAAATAATCGATTTTTGGTGTTTTATTTGTATTAATTCCTGTAGTAAACGTAGAAATCGAACGAAGATTGAAAATTTTGAAACTCTCAGTTTCAAGATGCATAAAAGTCAAAATATTAAATAGAGTAAGCAAATAAAAGGAAACTTAGCCATATAAAAGAAAACTTACCTACATCTACATTATACTCCGCAAGCCACCCAATGGTGTATGGCAGAGGGCACTTTACGTGCCTCTGTCATTACCTCCCTTTCCTGTTGCAGTTGCGTATGGTTCGCGGGAAGAACGACTGCCGGAAAGCCTCCGTGCGCACTCAAATCTCTCTAATTTTACATTCGTGATATCCTCCCGAGGTATAAGTAGGGGGAAGCAATATATTCAATACCTCATCCAGAAACGTACCCTCTCGAAACCTGGACAGCAAGCTACACTGAGATGCAGAGCGCCTCTCTTGCAGAGTCTGCCACTTGAGTTTGCTAAACATCTCCGTAATGCTATCAAGCTTACCAAACAACCCTGTGACGAAACGCGCCGCTCTTCTCTGGATTTTCTCTAACTCCTCCGTCAACCCGACGTGGTATGGATCCCACACTGATGAGCAATACTCGGGTATAGGTTGAACGAGTGTTTTGTTAGCCACCTCCTTTGTTGATGGACTACATTTTCTAAAGACTCTCCAAATGAATCTCAACCTGGCACCCGCCTTACCAACAATTAATTTTATGTGATCATTCCACTTCAAATCGTTCTGCACGCATACTCCCAGATATATAATCATACAATAAAGGGTCCTTCTGTCTATGTATTCGCAATACCTTACATTTGTCTATGTTAAGGGTTAGTTGCTGCTCCCTGCACCAAGAGCCTATCCGCTGCAGATCTTCCTGCATTTCGCTGCAATTTTCTAATGCTGCAACTTCTCTGTATACTACAGCATCATCCGCGAGAAGCCGCATGGAACTTCAGACACTATCTACTAGGTCATTTATATATATTGTGAAAAGCAATGGTCCCATAACACTCCCCTGTGGCACGCCAGAGGTTACTTTAACATCTGTAGGCATCTCTCCATTGAGAACAACATGCTGTGTTCTGTTTGTTAAAAACTCTTCAATCCAGCCACACAGTTGGTCTGATATTCCGTAGGCTCTTACTTTGTTTATTAGGCGACAGTGCGAAACTGTATCGAACGCCTTCCAGAAGTCAAGGAAAATGGCATCTACTTGGGAGCCTGTATCTAATATTTTCTGGTCTCATGAACAAATAAAGCGAGTTGGGTCTCACACGATCGCTGTTTCTGGAATCCATGTTGATTCGTAAAGAGTAGATTCTGGGTTTCCAGAAATGACATGAAACGCGAGCAAAAAAACATGTTCTAAAATTCTACAACTTATTCCGTCCACCATTCGCTGCCTTTCACAAAAAGTGATGATTTTTGAATAACCAGTTTAATACTGCAAAAAATCACCAATAATCTCCTGGTGATTCTCATTTTTTGAAAATCTGGTCAAATATCATGTTGTAATTGATGATCATACCACTGTTTGGGCATTATGAATAGTCACTGCTGAAGGCTGAAAACTGAGATTGAAGAACTCTGTTTTCATATTAATTTGTCCATTTTCAAGGTCTACAAGCAGATGAAGTGTATTACATACACACAGACAGTAGATCTGTTACTTTCTTATTTTTGTCATAAACTGTGAATTAATTGTAAGTTATAACTTTTCTCTTTATATCATTCCACAAGTTTATTGTGGCTCTTCCCATTTTTAATCTTTTAAAGCAAATGGAGCATAAAATATTACCAGTCTAGGGATGGTGCCATTCTGTAATACAATCCATGTCGGATGACAACACTAAGAAACTACCATGTAAACCAGGTGGGGGCAAGTCTTGCACACTGCACACACACGCATACCATCTAATAGGCCACACCACATGGTAACAATACTGTATTGTCTCAGAAATGCTGCACCAAATCTTATGAGACGTGTTTGTTGCTCATTTATTTAGAAACCAAAAATTTTAGCACAACTGCTGTGGTTAATTGATATTGCATTTTTTTACTTAGTGTCCAAATACCAGTTACTCAGAACTAATATATTGGTAACAGTTTTAAGTGGTTGGCATTTCGCATCCCTACACCACATAGCCCAGATTCAACAAGTCTCGTAAAATCTGATCTGTTGTTGTTATTGTTGTCGTCGTTTTCAGTCCAATGACTGGTTTGATGCAGCTCTGCATGCTGCTCTATCCTCTTTATTTCCGAGTAATTACTTCAACCTAAATCCTTCTGAATCTGCTTACTGTATTCATCTCGTGGCCTTCCTCTGCAATTTTTACCCTCCACACTTCTGTCCAGTTTTAAATTGTTGATCCCGTGATGCCTCAGACTGTGTCCCACCAACCGATCCGTTCTTCTAGTCAAGTTGTGCCACAAATTCCTCTTCTCCCTAATTCTTTTCAGTACATCCTCATTAATTATGTGATCTAACCAGCAAATCTTCAGCATTCTTCTGTAGCACCACATTTCAAAAGCTTCTATTCTCTTCTTGTCTAATCTATATTCAGTGTTAACAAATTTCTCTTCTTTACTAATGCTTTTCTTACCATCGCCAGTCTACATTTTATATTATCTCTACTTTGGCCATCATCAGCTATTTTGCTGCCGAGGTGGCTGAGCGGTTCTAGGCGCTACAGTCTGGAACCGCGCGACCGCTACGGTCGCAAGTTCGAATCCTGCCTCGGGCATGGATGTGTGTGATGTCCTTAGCTTAGTTAGGTTTAAGTTGTTCTAAGTTCTAGGGGACTGATGACCTCAGATGTTAAGTCCCTTAGTGCTCAGAGCCATTTGAACCAACCCAAATAGTAGAACTCATTTACTACTTTAAATGTCTCATTTCCGAATCTAATTCCCACAGCATCACCTGATTTAATTCAACCACATTCCATTATCCTCATTTTGCCTTTGTTGATGTTCATCTTATATCCTCCTTTCAAGACACTGACCATTCTGTTCAAGTGCTTTTCCAAGTCCTTTGCTGTCTCTGACAGAATTTAAATGTCATCGGCAAACCTCAAAGTTTTTATTTCTTGTCAGTAGACTTTAATTCCTATTCCAATTTTTTCTTTTGTTTGCTTTACTGCTTGCTCAGTATACAGATTGAATAACATCAGGGATAGGCTACAATCCTGTCTCCCATCTGGTTTCTGTACAAATTGTAAATAGCCCTTTGCTCCCTGTATTTTACACCTGCTACCTTTAGAATTTGAAAGAGAATATTCCAGTCAGCATTGTCAAAAGCTTTCTCTAAGTCTACAAATGCTAGAAACATTGGGTTGCCTTTTCTTAACCTATATTCTATAACAGGTCGTAGGATTTTTAGTATTGCCTCATGTGTTCCCTCATTTTCCCAGAAGCCAAACTGATCTTCCCCAAAGTCAGTTTCTACCAGTTTCTCCATTTGTCTGTAAAGAATCCATGTCAGTAATTTTCAACCTGTCAACACCTACTTTCTTTATAATTGTTATTATTATATTATTCTTGAAGTCTGAGGGTATTCACCTGTCTCATACACCTTGCTCACCAGATGGAAGAGTTTGCCCATGGCTGGCTCTCCAAGGCTATCAGTACTTGTCTACTCTGTGAGCCTTGTTTTGACTTAGAACTTTCAGTGCTGTGTTAAATTCTTCATGCAGTACCATATCTCCCATCTCATCTTCTCTTACATCCTCTTCCATTTCCATAATATTGCCCTCAAGTATATCTCCTTTGTATAGACCCTCTATATACTCCTCCCACCTTTCTGCTTTCTCTGCTTAGGACTGGTTATCCATCTGAGCTCTTGACATTCATACAGGTAGTTTTCTTTTCTCCAAAGGTCTCTTAATTTTCCTGTAGGCAGCATCTATCTTACCCGCAGTGATATCACCCCTAGTGACATATGCTTCTACACCCTTACATTTGTCTTCTAGCCATTGCTGCTTAGCCATTTGGACTTTCTGTCGATCCAATTTTTGAAAAATTTTTATTCCCTTTTGCCTGCTTCATTTACTGCATTTTTATATTGTCTCCTTTCCTCAATTTAATTCAGTATTTCTTATGTTACCCAAGTATTTCTATTACACATCATCTTTGTACCTATTTGATCTACACTAAATAAAATACAGATTGTGGTAGATGTGCTGACTTCCCAAATGGGTGGGGAAAATGGCTTGTTGCACTGTTATTGTGGAGCTGCTAGGCGAACCGTAAACCACATTGTTGAAAATTGCCTGTTGACAGCCATAACAGGTGACCAATCCAAAATCTTGCATGCTACTGAAATGATTTGGCAGTAGTTCTGGGTATTTTATGTATTTTTATATCTATTCTTTTTTTTCTTTTCATATTACCTCTATGTTTTATATGCATAGTTAATGTTTGTTTTGTATACTATTTATGTGTAATTAATTCATGTGCTGTACTACGCCATATGCTAAAAAAATTATAAATCTGCAGATCACGAAGTAGAAGTCCTGCCTCCAGTAGCCGAAAATCTTCGAGGCGTTCACGATCTCCCCACAGTGGAACAAGCAAAAAAAGCCGTCCTGCGTCTCCTCCTTCACCGTCAAGCAGCCGCACAAAGCACCGAGTACCATCACCCCCTTCTCCACCCCGAAGCAGCAAACGGAGAGCTTCATCTCCGTCAACGCCACCTCGTAAACGACGTGGCTCTGGTTCACCAGTTTCTTCACATCGTGCCACATCGCCTTCTTCACCTCCTCGGAAACACAAGCACAAACACAAATATTAAAATTAAATTGCACTTCTTGAAGGACATCAGTCATTGCTGGGCAATTGCTCAGTTTCCTTAGTAAGAAAATACTAAGGAATGACACCGTATATATATATTTGACAACTAATGAATTTTGTGTAATAGCAGCTTGTGATATGGGTCACTTATTGCTGCATTCCACTATTGGAGGAAATGGTCCCAGTCTGTCATTTATGAACTTTTAGTGTCAGAAGACTGTGTGTGTCTTTTGCCAATAGAAAAAAAGTTGTATAAAATATTTGCAGGAGAATCCTGCAGGTTTTTTTTGTGGACTGCATGGAAGTGTAAATATGAATGAGAGATGAGATGTATTTATTAGCAAGTTATTACATGTATCTGAACTGTAATTACATAAAAGACATTGCCACATTATGTATTTTGTGGTTGTAATTGATTTTTATTGTTTCTTTGTAATTACACAATATTACAGGAGATTTGAAAAAATCTTTCTCTTCATTTTTCTTATCTGTATAGTTTGGGGTTACAGATCATCGTGGCAATTCTCTCTCTGTCTCTCTCTCTCTCTCTCTCTCTCTCTCCCTCCCTCCCTCCCTCTCTCTCTAATGAGGTTTAAGTTATTTAAGCAGTTCTGGATGTTTTATTGATGTCAGTCTTGTTTCTCTTATACAAGATTCCAAGAGGATTTTACATTAATTTTTGTTAATCTTATATAAGGCATTCAGCTTCATCCAGGATGCGTACTTCTGAGAGTGAAGTAGTATACGACAAAGTTGATTTTGAATGTCAGTCTAGTTCCCTGTAGCCTTAGATAAAACTACAATATTTCACAATTATTATTCCTCCACGTGACCTGTGCCCGATGAAAAAGTTGTAGTGTGGTAAGGGTCACACAAAACAAGCTGTTGGTCAATATAGATATTTTGACAAGTACTTTTTGCCAATTAATCAGGCAAATATTGCAGTCACAGGAAATAATGAAAAGTTCCATTGGTCCCCGTGAAATTGCCATATTACTGATATTCGGTTTTAACAAACTTTGCTTTATGAACTAGTCCACATTTAAGGAATAAATATTAAACAGTTTGCATACTGAATTCTAGCTACAGTAAAACTGCTAACATATTCAAGAGTTTGCAACTATCCCTTTCACTTTCAAATGAGTTGCATTAAATTAATGATACGGAAAGCGTTTGTAATTCACAACAACTCGTATTGCCAGTACATCAGTAATTTCAAACAAATGCCAACTCATGCATGTAGGTGATCTGACATCACAGAAATATAAGTTCAACTACAGAAATTGATCACATTGTGTTGAATTGTAGTTATGTGTAGACAAAGAACAACACTTAAGATTCAGTAGAAGGTGATAATTATTTGTGGTACTGAAGATAGTTAGAATATTAAAAACTCTTTCACATGGTAAAGAACACAGTTTGACACCATCATATTTCAGTTATCTATTCAAGTCAAAATACATACAGTTATGTGAACAGAAGTGTGAGTGTCTACATTCAGGCTTCTTCCTCAGTTCTCTCAATTCTGACTTTCAGTGCAATGTTCACTGCAATTTTCATGATGATAAAGTGACAATGGAAGACCTCAAAAAGAAAGCTGCAGATTGCTGTGCTGCTGCTTTAATTATTTCTAAAAAATATATCTGAAGTTGCTTATTTCCTTCACTACACCACCATGAATTGCTTCAGGACTCACGGAGTTTCTGTTTTCATATTAAATCACTTTGCACACTGGCCCCATAAGGCCATTATTAATAAAATAGTTTCATGAAGTGAAAACTGGAAACATTTCCATGGGCAAAAATCTGTTTTGATAGAATGACTGAGAAACTGTCCTGAAGTGCATTCTAAAACTTAAGCCTATTTTGTTCAGGGCAGAAAATGGAACAAAGACAATAGAAGCAAAGAATGAGTAATGACCCTACAGTGTGTCAATAGTGATGACAGTGAGAAGTTGCTGCCACTGATAATGGGACAATTTTAAACTCTCAGGTGATTTAAAAATATAAAATCACTATTGTCCACCTATAATTTTATTAGCAATTCCTGCATTTTTACTGAAATTTGTGTGAAGTTTAAATGCCGAGATGGATGCAGCAGTAAGAAAAATCATTCTTAGTATTGACACACACCATGCAAGCTCAAAGGTAATGACATTCCTCAAGAACAACGATGTGGTATTTCTTCCTACCAACTGTACTGCAGCCTCTAGACCTGGGCATAACTCATCCTATGAAAGCCAAATACTGAATGGCTGTTGTGTAGAAGCCAGCTTACTCATCTAAAGAAAGGACATAATGAAAATGAATATTTGTAGGCCACATACACATTTGGTGCTGCGTAGAATGCTGTAACCTAACAGATTGCATTGGACAGATTTACAAATGCTGGCTGCAAGTTAGTGTCAGTTGTTGTAGAAGAAGATAACATTTTTTCCCCCAAGAGATAAAGGATAATATTTAAAGGTTTTTTTCCTGTAGTCATATTTATCTATGCCATTAGTTGAATAGAACAACTTTTGTATATAAACAATTTTTTTCTGAATTAATGAAAAGTATGTGATAATTTAATAGGGCCAAGTCATGTGATTTTGTGATTGAAGATAAAATATCTAAATAATGACAGATTCATTAAAAAAGAGTTTTACTTTAATCCTTTCTAGTAATTTATCAATCTAAATAAAAGCTTGCATCTGTCGTACTTAATATAACAGTTCAGCTCTCAGTCTTTTCAGGTATTTCTTATCTGATTACACCAATCCTCTTAGTTATGGCAATTATTTTGTGGTCTTGCCAGGTTAACGTTACTTACACGATATAGCATGCACAGTCTCAAATGGAAAGTAGCAAATGAACAGTAAGGATGGTGTACATTAGCAGAGCAGCCTATGGAGTTGAATATTTATTCTGAGCCAGCTTACTTCTACCATGGTGAAGGTGGTACATTTCCTAAGAACTGAAATCAGTTTCATGTGTCACACAAGAGCCATCATAAGGAAAGAAATAGGATTCAGGATTCAATCATTGTACATTTATTTGACTGATTAATGGAAGGCAAGGAGAATGAAATATAGTCTTGCAGTTTTATAATGCAATTTGATAGATTAAAAACATCTTCTCACCAAGCAGCTGCAGGGGAACACACACAGAAAAGAGGTTGGCTCCTTGTTTTAGCAGAAGGGTTGAAGGGGAAGGAAGAAGGGTATAGGAAAAGGATTGGAGAGTTCGAAAAAGTCATGTAGAACTCCAGGTTAGAGGAGACATATCAGACGGGTGCGAAGAAAAAACTGATTGTTTTTGGGGATTGCACAAAATGAGCTGAGAGCTTAAAAATAGAAGACAGGGTAATATGCGAGACTGAGATTACTGCTAAAACATCATGCATGGGTTAATAAGAGTGAAAAGCTAAATGCATTGTGTGTAACGGAGGTGGGAGAGGGGTCTGTGAAAAACGAGGAGGAAACGAGGGTAGATAATGAGGCTCTTCCATGACAGTGTAGGTTATGTAGAAAGGACAGAAAAATCGTGGAACAGGAGGCAAAGATTCGTGCCCTTAAGGCTGAATTAGAAATTGCGAATTTGGAATTATGTAAGCTAAGGAAGGAAAAGGATTCTGGGCACTGGGAAAAGGTAGCAAGCAAAAGGGAAACAATTGATAAAACTTTCAAAATTCAGTTAGCAAATCAGTTTGGCTTGCTATCTGTAGTAGTGGAGGAAGGGACTCATTCAGATGTAGTTGAATGTAGGTTGAAGCAGAATACTAGCTTAAAGAGAAAAAGACAGGTCGGGATCAAACCAGAATAGGAAAAGAAAAATTCCGCTTGTAGGTAGCAGTCATGGGAGGGGTGTGGGCCAACAGATTCAGGAGAAATTAGGGACAGAGTACCAGGTCACAAGTTTTGTGAAACCAAGTGCTAGCCTTAGCCAGATGACAGAAAACTTAGGTCAGCTATGCAAGGATGTTGAGAAGGAAGATCAGGTGATTATAGTTGGGGGAGCAGGAAACAGTCTGGCTATGAATCCAAGATATAGTATTAGGTGTGACCTGGATAAAATAGGAGCAGAAACTGGGCACATGAATGTGGGGTTGGAGGTCTCAGCGCCATGATCAGCCATGGGTAAACACTGCTGTAAGGCGTGTCAACACTGAGCTGAAAAGGATGCTCCAGACACTGGCAAAGTTTCACATGAGTGTTGTTCCAGTTGATGCTATTGGTAGGTGCAGTTACACTACACATGGCCTGCACCTTAATAGGAAGGGGAAAGATAAATTAGCTTCTCTATTAGCAGATACTGTAAGGGGGGGCACAGTCACACAAGGGGTGATCCCTATGGTTATTGGGACCAGCAGACAGGGTTTTTAGGTTAAAGCCAAATTCCAGACAGATAACAACCAAGGAAAATAGAAGAAAAGAAACTTCATGCACAGCAAATAGGGATAAAGCTTAGGGCGGTATCAACTTACTTCACCAAAACATCGGGAATAAAAAATGAAGTAGATGAGCTGATAATGTGTTTAGATGATCTCAAAAATAAGAATGAGATTGATATATGTTGTCTGTCTGAGCACCATGTAACTGTGGGGATGGAAAATGTCTGTATAAATGGGTATAATTTAGCATCTTACACTTGTAGATCGAGTATGGATAGAGGAGGAGTCGCCATTTTCATAAAACAAAGGTATAAATACAGAACTGTTGAAGTAAGCAAATTTTGTGTTGATCAGCACTTTGAGGTTTGTGCATGTGAACTTCAGCTAGATAATGTTGTGTTGATATTAGCAACAGTGTACAGGTCTCCACTAGGAGATTGGGAGCTATTCATAAAAAAAGTTTGACCCCTATTATGCTGTCTGTCAGACAAAAAGAAGAAGTTATTAATCTGTGGTGATTTCAGTGTTAACTTTCTAAGCAATTCTGATAGGAAAAGTGAACTAGAAGTGTTGTTAACAACATATAACTTAGAATCAGTGATCAATTTCCATACATAGCTCAGGGCAGTAGTACTCTAATAGATAATGTATTTGTGCAGCAAGAGGATGTAGAACAAACACATGCTTTCCCTGTGGTAAATGGATTATCTGACCATGATGCATAACTGATTAACTTACAAAACCTAACAGGGCGTACACTTCAGAAACCATTAAGTAAAAGTGTGAGGGTGCTCAGCTCGGTATCTATAGATCAATTCAGAGAAAGTTTAGGAATCGTAAACTGGGAAGATGTATATAATGAGCCAAATGCTAATGATAAATTCAGCATATTTCTTGATAAATTTATATCCCTTTTTGAACATTGTTTTCCAAATTAAATTACTAAATGTAACACCACAAACTTTTCAAAGAAACCTTGGATTACTACAGCTATTAAAGTGTCTACAGAAAGAAAAGGAAAACTGTATGAGACAGCAAGAACTAGTAATGATCCAGAAGTAGTTTTACACTATAAAAATTATTGTAACAGACTGAAAAAAGTTGTAAGGAAATCAAGGAATATGTATGTTAGAGAAGAAATTAATAACTCCAGCAATAAGATCAAATCAATATGGAATGTAAAGTAACCACTGGGGTAGTTAGTATTACTGTTAAGGAGAATGAGACCATCTTAACCAACAGTGCACAGGTAGCCAATGTATTTAACAACCAGTTCTTAAGTGCAGGAGAAAAAATTGGTGAGAATAGTTCAAAAGAAAAAGCCAGGCAGTACAAGGAAGAGTCAATTTTGAAAAATTTTAGTCAGATTAAGTTTCATCTAACAACCTCTTGTGAATTAAGGAAAATTATTAAATCTTTGAGAAATAAAGGTTCTGTTGGAGTAGATGATATCTCTAATATGTTATTAAAACAATGGGGAGCAATTACAGCTGATGTTTTGAGTCACATATGTAATGCATCACTGACTCAGGGTATTTTTCCAGACAGGTTAAAATATGCCGTTGTCAGGCCTCTCTACAAAAAGGGGGAAATCACAGATGTCAATAATTACTGGCCAGTATCCTTGCTTACAGCATTTTCAAAAATCTTTGAGAAAGTAATGTACTCAAGAGTGGTTAGCCAACTCAACAATAATGGGACACTTAGTAAATCGCAGTTCAGATTTCAGAAATGCTGTTCCACTGAGACAGCAATATACAATTTCACTGTCCACATAATAGAGTCTTTAAATAGTAAAATGACACCAGTAGGAATATTCTGTGGCTTATCCAAAGCATTTGATTGTGTGAACCATGACATTATGTTAGAGAAATTACAATTCTATGGTATAAACGGAACAGCATATGAGTGGTTTAAGTCATATCTACAGAACAGGAAGCAAAAAGTCACTTTATATGCTTCAAGTGATTCGAAAGAGTTTGCCACTTCATCTAACTGGGGTGAAATTACATTAGGTGTTCCACAAGGTTCGATCATGGGTCCCCTCCTGTTCTTGATATATGTGAATGGCCTCCCTTCTTACGTGAAACAAGATGCTGAACTGACACTGTTTGCTGATGATACAAGCATAATTATTAATCCAGTAAAAGAAAGTCCGATAGAATATGATACAAATAAGGTCTTTGGAAAAGTTATTAACTGGTTTTCTGCGAATGGGCTTGCTCTGAACTTTGAAAAAACACAGTACATCCAATTTTCTGCTGCAAAAAGTATGATTCCTTCAATAAACATAACACATCAAAAGAAGTCAGTAGCCAGGATAGAGCATACTAATTTTTTGGGTGTACATATAGATTAGAATCTTAATTGGAAAATTCATATCTTGGATCTCCTAAAGCGACTAGGTCCAGCAACTTTTGCAATCAGAATAATTGCACAATTTTGGGGATGTAGAAATTAGTAAGCTAACATACTTTGCATACTTCCACTCTCTGATGTCATACGGAATAATATTCTGGGGCAACTCAACACTGAGGCAAAAGGTATTCACTGCTCAAAAGAAAGTAGTTAGAACAATGTGTGGGATTCATAGTCGCACATCTTTTAGGCGTCTGTTTAAAAGGTTAGGAATTCTTACAATTGCTTCACAGTACATTTACTCAGTAATGAAATTTTTTCTCAGCAACATGGACCAGTTTAAAATCAACAGCGACATTCAGGATTACAATACCAGAAAAAAGAAAGACCTACACTATCCTTTACTTAACCTATCTTTGGCACAGAAAGGGTAAAATATGCTGCTATAAAACTTTTTGAAAAATTACCAGATAAAATGAAATGTCTGACAGACAGCAGTAATAGTTTAAAAACAAATTGAAATCATACCTCCTCGACAACTCCTTCTATACCAAAGATGAATTCTTGAATATGAGTAAATAAATCTGGAGATATAACATATGCATTTTGTGTCATTTAAGGGAATGGGATAGATAATAGAAATATTTAGGTATAACACGTAACTAACTAACTGTAGCGTTTCACAGGTGATTCTCCCTTTGATAGTATATGTTTTGCCAGTTACGGGACTGGTATAGGTGATGGTAGGAGAGTCATAGGGCAAATCTTGCAACAGGGACAGTCACAGGGGTAGGCACCATAGTATAGGGAGGTGGGTACAGAAGTAGCATAGGGTCTGACAAGCATATTGCAGAGATTGGGAGGGTAACGAAAAGCTATTCTGGGTGTGGTAGGCAAAACTCCACACAGAGTGGATCTCATTTCAGGGCATGATTTTAGGAAGTCAAGTAGCTGATTAACACATTCAAGACCAGGATAATACTGAGTGACAAATGGTGTGCTCCGAAGTTGTTTTTTGAAGGGGTCAGCAGTACCAAGATTGGGTGTGACGGCCCAGGAAATCTGCTTTTGAACTGTGCTGGTGGGGTAATTACATCCATTGAAGGCTGAGGTGAGAATGGTGGTATATTTCTGTAAAGAGTCTGCATCCAAACAAATACAATTTTTGTCTCAAATTGGAAGGCTGTATGGGAGGGGACTTTTCATGTTAAAAGGATGGCAACTGTTAGTTGGTTTAATGTAAACAGAAGTGTGTAGGTGGCCTATGGTGAGGATGAGATCAACATCAAGGAAAGTGGCATGTGGTTCGGATTAGGACCATGTGAAATTTAACTGGGAGAAGGTATTTAGAGATCCCAGGAATGTTAAGAGGTCAGCCTCACCATGAGCTCATATGGCAAAGATGTCATCAATGTATCTAAAGCAAACCATGGGCTGAAGTCTTCTGGATACCAGGAGAGCTCCCTCCAAGCAACCCATGAAAAGATTGGCATAGGAAGGAGTCGTCCCGGTTTCCATAGCTGCACCCCTGATCTGTTTGTATGTCTGCTCCTCAAAGATGATGTAGGGGTTGGTAAGTATAAATTTCATTAAGGTGAGCAAGAGAGATGTCATAGGTTTGGAATCAGGTGAGAGCTGACTGTGGAAATGTTCAGCAGCAGACATATACATGTGGTTGTTGGTGTAGGGATTTCAGATGATCTTGGAAACTATAGTTCCACATTCTGTTTCTTGAAATCTGCTTGTCCTTTGGAGTTACTGGCAAAGGCCTAACTTTGAAAGTCGCTGTTTCTGGATCTAATCCTGTTCTGCACCAGACTCTCTTACAGTTCTAAATGATACCATCTGCCAAGGCAACTTTAAACTGCAACAACATGCCTGACTTCACCTCAAAAACCTATCCCACTTTCTCCTAAACTACCTCAACAGTAGTGTTACTCCTCCTGTCCCTCTGCAGCTCCCTAAACAGCTACACCATCAACCACCACTCATCTCCTACAAGCCGAGCATGGCCAACTTCCTTAACATCCGATAGCCTCCCAGATCAAGAATAATTCATAATCACAAGAACCAATCACAATAGTACAGTGCTCTTGGCCTCTCATCTAAAGCACTCTCTCCTCCTGAATTATCCGTATTATCCAACAGCGTCACTTTCAGCCCTAAACCTGCATCTAATCATGCTGCTTTGATGAAGGACCTGCTTCCCTTCACACTTAATGTTGAGTGGAAATACCACATTGCAACCCAATTCCAAAAGCAATCCAACAGAAAACCTGACATTGAACCCTACCTTGAACAGTTCCAACCATGATCCCTACTTGACACACCATCACTACCTCAAAATCATACCTTACAAGCCTTCCAAGAATTCCTCACATCCAGCATTGCTTCACAACCCTTCCTCAGGTCCCTACAACATGACCCTAACCTGTTCTCTGCAGAACCTCAGGCCTTGTGTTCCCTAAAAGCTGATGAGTCCATCAAGTGGGTTACGCACTTTTGTTGTCGACCCACAGTACAACCCAATCCAGAACATTATTTAGGCGACAAGCTTCTTGATTTTGTAGCTCAGTGTCATTTCTTGGGCCTTATTTTTGATAAAAAGCTGACATGGTTGCCCCATATTCACCACCTAAAGACTACATGCATCTGGAGGCTTAATGCTCTCCACCTCCTGGCCCACACATCTTGGGCTGCATACAGTACCACTCTTGTCGATCTTTACTGTGTTCTGGTCTTGTCCAGACTAGATTATGGTAGTCAGGTTTATGACTTAGTGGCTCCTTCCATCTTGCAACTACTTGACTCTGTTCACCATTGTGGGATGCGTCTGGCTAACGGTGTCTTTCACACTAGTCCCTTTGCCAGTCTCCTCACAGATGTGGGGATTCCCCCTTTACAAATATGATGGAACCAACTCATGGTTTCTTACACAATTACCATTTGCCAATCTCTGAATATCCCATATACCCTGCCCTCTTTGTAAACGAGGGGTGTCTCCCTCCTGACAACTGCCCACGGGTGGGATTGCCAGTTGACACGTGTCTCACTTCCCTCTTTCAGGATCTCCATCTCCACTCACTGGAATGCACTCCGTGTATTTCCTCCCATCCCCCCCCCCCCCCCCAGCCCCCTTGGATGGTGCCTAGACCACAGATTAGGACCAAACTGCCCCAGGGTCCTAAAGTCTCTGTTTCCCCTTTGGTTTTCCAGCATCTTGTACATGTCATCCTTGGAAAGTTCCAGGATGCCACCATCTTCTACACTGATAGTTCTGAGACAATCGATAAGCTGGGATACACTTTCATGTCTTCTGATTATTAGAACAATATTTATTACCAGGATCATGTAGTGAGTTCCCAGCAGAGCTTCTAGCCATTCACAGAGTCCTCCATTTTGTTTCTCAGGCCTCCCTCCACAGAGTTTTAATTCGTTCAGACTCAATGAGCAGCCTGCAGGCTACCGACCGATGCTACTCTAGTCACCCTTTGGTCTCTGCAGTCCACAACCTCTCTGCTCTTGGCCATACTGCCTGCTCAGTTGTCTCTCTCTGGGTCCCAAGTCATGTGCATATACCAGAAAATGAACTAGCTGGCCGTTTGGCTGGAGAAGCAGTTACTTAAACACCCGCTCCCTTTCATGATTCCAGCTGTGGATACGTGGATCTATGTCAAATCTCTCTGTGCCAAAAACTGGAATGACATCTGGTCCACTACTGCTCATAGTAATAAATTCCACGCAATCAGGGGGTCTACTGCAGTTTGGCGCTCTTTCTTCTGCTCCTCTCAGAAGGAGCCCAATGTTTTACGCTGTCTACACATTGGTCGTACCAGTCTCACCCATTGTTTCCTCCTGCGTAACAAACCACCCCCACAATGTGGTTGTGGAGCCAGACTGACGGTATCCCACATGCTTTTGGCTCTTCGTGCTAATTATAGTCTTCCCGATTCTGTAATTGTAATATTAGCAGATGATTCTTGGATGGTTGAACTGGTCCTCAGTTTCCTCCATGAAAGTGGTTTTTATTTCCAGATATAAGGTTCTACTTTTCTCCTGGAGTAACGGCAGGGTGGTCACGGTTGTGGTTGAGGTTGGGACCTCTCTTCGTATCTTCTCAGTCTGGGACCCCATGACTACTCCCCCACGGAAAGACCACCCTTTTTTCCAGTTTTTAGATTTGGTCTCACATTTTATACCTTTTACTGTGTGTTTTAACTTCAATATTTCTGTGAGTAACTTCAGAATCACAGGGCTGATGACCTCACTGTTTGGCCCCATCAGCCCTCTCAATTAATCAATCAATTGCCTCCTTTATTAAAGACACCAAACATTCCTAGATTATCTGAAATCTATGCCGTCCCAGTCCCATCACACACCTTGCTTGCCATCTTCCTCTATATCAACATCCACGTACGTAGTCTGCCTGCTTCTGAACATTTTCTCTGTCAGTGCCCACCTGATACCAAACCTATTATGTCCTTTCTGCTCACCTTAATCCACTTTATACTTATCAACAACTACTTCACCTTTAAGGTACAGACATACAGACAGATCAGGGGCACAACCATGGGGACCAGGATGACTCCTTCTATGACAACCTTTTCATGGGTCACTTGGAGGGGACTTTCCTGGGATCCATAAGCCTTCAGCCCTTGGTTTGGTTTAGATACATTGATGACATCTTTGATATATTGAATCATGGTGAGGCTGACCTGTTTAATGACTGGAATCCCTAAATAGCTTCTCCCAGTTAATTTTTGTGTGGTCCTATTCTGAATCCTATGCCACTTTCCTTGATGTTGATCTCATCCTTACTGAAGACCAGCTGCACTCTTCTGTTCACATTAAACCTACTAACAAATAGCAGTACTTACACTTTAACAGTTGCCATCCTTTCCGCATCAAACGTTCCCTCCCATACAGCCTTGGCATTTGAAGCAAACATATTTGTTTGGCTGCAGACTCTTTACAGCAATACACCACCATTCTCACCTCAGCCTTCACTGGACGTAATTATCCCATCAACCTAGTTGAAAAGCAGATTTCCCAGACTGTCACATCCAATCCTGGTAGTCCTAATCCTTCCAAGAAAACAACTTCGGAACACACCGCTTGTCACTCAGTATTATTCTGGGCTTGAATGCATTAATCAGCTACTTCGACAGGGCCACAACTTCCTAAAATCATGCCCTGAAATGAGATCCATTCTGTCTAGATTTTACCAACCACACCTAGAGTAGCTTTTCGTCACTATCCCATTCTCTGCAATATCCTCGTCAGACCCTAAGTTCCTTCTGCACCCATCTCCCTACCCTGTGGCTCCTACCCCTGTGACCATACCTGCTGTGAGATTTGCCCTATGCACCATCTACCACCATCTATACTAGCCCTGTAACTGGCAAAACATATACTATCAAAGGGAGAGCCACGTGTAAAATGACACACGTCATATACCAGTTGATATGTAAACATTGTTCAGCCTTTTATGGAGGCATGACCACCATCATGTTATAAGTTACAATGAATGGGCATAGGCAGAGGATGTATACTGGCAACACACAATGTCCTGTTGCAGAGCAAGCTTCACAACATGACAGTCGTTACCTCTGTGCCTGTTTCACCACACACACAATCTGGATTCTTCCCACAGACACCAGTTGTTCAGAATTCCACAGGTGGGAACTAGCACTACATGTCCTTGGTTTTTGCTACCAACCTGCCCTTAATTTATGTTAATTTCTTCTGTCTCAGCATTTCTTCACAGTAGCTACTCCTTTCTTCACTCTACTTTAGTGTTCAACATCTTTCATTTTCTGACTCGTCTATTTTTCACCGTCCCCTCTCCCACCTATGTCACATACAATGCACTTAGCTTTTCATTCTTATCAACTTGTGCACAGTCTGTTAGCAGTAATCTCTGTCTTGCATATTACTCTGTCTTCTACCTTTAAGCTCTCAGGTTTTCTAATCTTGTCTGGCGCAATCCCCAACAATCAGTCTTCCCTTCTCACCCCGTCCAGTAAGTCTCCCCCTTGACCTGGGGTTCTGGGTGACTTTTCTGAACTCTAACCCTTTTCCTAAACCTCTCCAGTCCTTTTCCTTCACCCCTCTACCTTTCTCTTTAACCCTTCTGCTGGAACAATGAGCCACTGGCTCCAAAAGCTTGCATAAGTAAAACCTCTTTTTTATGTGTGTGTTCTCCTGGTGCCACTTGGTGAGTAGATATTTTTCATCTATCTAATTACATGATATTATCAAAAATTTATTATTTTTGTTGTTATAGACTTAGAGCTTTGTGTTAGACACATGTGCTGAAAATGAAAAAGAACACTCTTCATAAATGATCTTATTGTTGCCAAGAATGTGGGTTCCAAAGAGATTGATAGCTAAGTATGATACCTATAATCACTGCTAATACTTCCTTGTGTATTGTCATTTAGAGCATACAGTCTTTCCTTCATTTGTCTGTCTAACATGCAGGATCTGTTCTTTCACTTTCTACAGGAACTTTTACTGCCTATGCAAATGACTTTTTGTTTTAAGAGAGGATACAGTTTTGATGTTCATATAGCACTTTAAGCACTGTCTTGTCTTTACTGTTGTGATAGTGTGTCCTTTCTGATTCTATTAGTTACTGTTCAGTGCACTGAAGCAAATGTGTCTTGGAATCTATTTATTTACTTTATTGGGTTATAGCTTGAGTCATAGCTAGGGACATGGATATTTCATGTGAATGATAACTTGACAAATACAGCAAAATTGTCAGATTTTTAGCCCATAATGAGAAATAGTTGGTTTTTAATTAAATTTTGCGATGTTTAGAATTTTTCCCCATCCCATATAAAAATTTAGTAAATCCAAGGGCAACAGATTGCTAATACTGGCTACTGAAATTGTGTCTTGACCCTTTACTCAAGGCCGAGGGTCACCTATTAACCTTAACGTGAGAGTTTATTGCTTGTGTGAAGAATTAATGCTGTAGTTGTGAGTTAGACAATATGTCACAAGATCAGTGGGAAAATAGTTAGCTTTCCTGGTTAGAGATTAGATTAGATTAGATTAGATTAGTACTTGTTCCATACATCATGATTACGACACTTCGTAATGATGTGGAACGTGTAAGGTCAATAAAAGGTGTCTATACAAGATATTACATTAGACAAAATATTACATGACACTCAATATTTTTAATTTTTTTTCTTTTTTTGTGGGGGTTGGGAAATTACTCACTTACTATATCCAAAAATTCATCTAATGTGTAGAAGGAGTTGCCATTAAGAAATTCTTTTAATTTCCTTTTAAATGCTATATGGCTATCTGTCAGACTTTTGATGCTATTAGGTAAGTGACCAAAGACTTTTGTGGCAGCATAATTTACCCCCTTCTGAGCCAAAGTCAGATTTAACCTTGAGTAGTGAAGATCATCCTTTCTCCTAGTGTTGTAGCCATGTACACTGCTATCACTTTTGAATTCATTCGGATTGTTAATAACAAATTTCATAAGTGAATATATATATCGTGAGGCTACAGTGAAGATTTCTAGCTCTTTAAATAAGTGTCTGCAGGATGATCCTGGATGAGCTCCAGCAATTATTCTGATTACACACTTTTGTGCAATGAACAATGTTTTACTCAATGATGAGTTACCCCAGAATATCATGCCATACGAAAGCAGAGAATGAAAATAGGTGTGGTAAGCTAATTTACTCAGATTGCCAAAATTTGCAATGACCCTAATAGCATAAGCAGCTGAACTCAAACGTTTCAGCAGATCCTCAGTATGTTTTTTTCCAGTTCAACCCCTCATCAGCGCATACACCTAGAAATTTTGAATATTTTACCTTAGCTACCGATTTCTGATCGAAGTCTATATTTATTAATGGTGTCATTCCATTTACTGTGTGGAACTGAATATACTGTGTTTTGTCAAAGTTTAATGAGAGCCCATTTGCAGAGAACCACTTAATGATTTTCTGAAAAACATCGTTTACAATTTCACCAGTTAATTCTCGTCTGTCGGGTGTGATAGCTATACTTGTATCATCAGCAAAAAGTACCAGCTTTGCATCTTCGTGAATATAGAATGGCAAGTCATTAATATATATTAAGAACAGCAGAGCACCCAAGACCGAACCTTGCGGCACCCCATTCTTGATTGTTTCCCAGTTTGAGAAATCACCAGTTTTTTGCATATTATGTTAAGCGTTTATTTCAATTTTCTGCACTCTTCCAGTTACGTATGACTTAAACCATTTGAGCACTGTCCCATTCATACCACAGTACTTGAGCTTATCTAGAAGTATTGCATGATTTACACAATCAAAAGCCTTTGATAGATCACAAAAAATCCCAACAGGTGACTTCTGGTTACTCAGAGCATTTAATATTTCATTAGTGAAAGTATATATAGCATTTTCCGTAGAAAAACCCTTCTGGAAACCAAACAGACATTTTGTTAAAACTTTATTTTTACAAAGGTGTGAAGCTACTCTACAATACACTGTGTGACACTGGCAGTTTTACTTCCGACATAAATGGATCCTGTTGCCTGTAATGTGCAAGTTTATCTTATTGTGATGATAGTGGGAAACTAACCAAGTGTGACAGACATTTTTTTTTCATTGTCAGTGTGGACAGACATTTATGGGCAGTTGATACAGGATGTCACAGAATCGATTGTCACCACCTCCTGCTAGCATTGGAAGTTAACATATTCTTGCCGACTGATGTTACAGTACTGAATTTTATGCTGTTGTGTCTTCTGCTTGTTTTCATGAGATGTTGGAAAGGTTGATGAGAATTGTTATTTTTCCTTCAAACGCTCTCCCATAAAAAAAAGCTCAAGATCTGAAAGTGAAAAATTATTTAGCTTTTACAATAACTTGTCAAATAAAAAGCCAACACTATGCATAAATAAGGAAATATATAGTTAAGCAAAGTTTTTCATGAAAATTGCTTCAGTAGTGGAAGTCAACTCTATTGAAGGGGATAAATACAGTTTTTTGTCATTATTTGGCAAATAGAGAGAAAAGAAGACATAATGAACAAAAAAAATTATCACATTCTAAATATTGCATATTGGGTTTGTGTGTATATATACGAGGTACGCCCACAAAGTAAGTTCTGTTCGGTTATATAAAACAAACTTGTACAGATACAGAAAAGATATTTGTTGCAAAAAAATCTACAACTGTTAAACTACTTTTCTACATAGCTTCCGAAATTTTGTAGGCAATTGTCATGACATGGTACAAGTTTTTGTATGCCTTCTTCATATAAGTTTGCCACCTGTGTATTCAACTATGTGGTATCATGTTCTTTCAACTCGTCATCATCACTGAAGTGTTGACCACAAGGACAGATTTTAGGTGTAAGAAGAGATGAAAGTCGCTAGTTGTGCTTAATCTTCTCTTCAATTGTGTGAACCAGTTCACAGTAACCACAGACGGATGTCCACTTCGTTCTTCATTGTGCACTTGATCACATCCTTCATTGAACAGTCTGACTCATCTTCTAACCATTGAATCACTCATAGCATTTTGCCCATAAACCTCACAGATTTGCTGATGAATTTCCTTTGGTTTAACTTTCTTTGTATTTAGAAAACGAATCACAGACATGATTTCACATGCGGTGGCATTTTCAATTATGGTTGACATAATAAAGGAGCACTACAAAGCAGACGTCAGCAGCAGGGATCTGAAAATGGCGTACATGTCTTCTCCTTGAGTAAGAGTAACTGCTGTGCATGCTCAGAACTGCGATCGTAGCGCTGCCGCGGATAGAATTAGAAACAGAACTTACTTTGTGGACGACCCTCGTATTTGATCACACATGCTCATACATTGAAATGTTTGTATATTATTTTTCTTGATCTTTCAGTTTCTGTGCAATGTGTAGAATTTACTGAGCATAATGAATTTTGATTTCATTGGTAATAAACTCTAGCCCCTGTTAGTTCCTCCATCCTAACACTGCACTTGCCATTTTGTGATACTGGCAGTCCCTAACACCTTAACTTTCGTTGTTCAGTGCCATATCATTTCATCAGTGTCCAATGACGATATGTGAAGAAAATGAGTCAGCTCTTCCAAAACTCTATATTCCGACATGATTGTTATAAGGAGTGTGACTCTAATAAAATTTAAAAACTTGACACTACAATAGTGAAGCCATGGTCACAGTTTATAAATGTTTTTTCTTTAAAAAGAAAGGGTTACATTACCAGTTTCAACTAACTACATTGTCATTTTCAAATGCAAAAATCTCAGTTGGAGAATGTATAATGGAAATTATGACCATACATCTGACAAAATATATTGCAGGATCACCAGAGGCTTTTGGAGTCACGACCATTGCCTCAGTTGCCGGGTGTCATTATTTCCTGTAATTTTGTCAGATGTTTCGTCATAATTCCCATTATATATTCTCCAACTGATGCTTTTACATTTGAAAATGATGGTGTAGTTCGTTGACACTGGTAATGTAATCCTTTCTTTTTAAAGAAAAAATGTTTATATATGGTGACTATGGCTTCACTATTGTAGTGTTAAATAATATTCCAAAACTGTTATTGGAGACCATGTAAGTCATCATTAGTGCCGCATACTAGAGATGACCAAAGCCGTTCTTTTCTGGGATCAAATTAGAACCCCTCACTCACTGCAATGAACTAGCTATTTTTAATGATTCTATTTTCACTTTTCATTTACTACAACAAATGTAAGGAAGAAGCCTTGCCTTTTTAATTCGGGGTTTTAACATATTTGGAAGAACACAGGAAGAGGATTAATAATTTTCCATTACATAACTTGTAGTTTGAAGATTTCTGAAAAGTCCTGCATTTTGATTTCAGTCAACACTAAAAATATCTCAAAAAAATCTGAGTATTTTTGTCAAGTTCGAAAATTAAAAAAAACTTATTCTTATGTTTTCATTGAAAATAAAATAGTATATAATTGAAATTGTCTACTTCTTGAAATTATCTACAATTGACATTTACTTGAACCACCACACCAACCAGCCATGAATCATATGTTCCATCACCTTGCAAACACAGGCGGTGAGAGAAATGGGGTGGTAGCAAGAAGGAAGATGTTTGTCCTTGCAATATTAGGTATAGGTATGCCAGAGCTTCATGCCAGTGTTTGGGAAACATGCCATCTGCCCAAATGAAATTGTATATATGAAAGAGAAGGTGCTTACTCACAAGAGAAAGGTGCTGCAACATCTGAATGTGAACATTGTCCAGCCCTGGGTCAGAAGATACAGAGGAGATGAGAGCATGGTGAAGTCCCCTCATAGTAAAGGTGGCATTGTAACATTCATGATTCTGATTGGAGAAGAATATCACACACACCTCCTCCACTTGCTTTCATGGGAGGAAGGCAGGGTGACAGTGGGTGGAGCCCACAATCTCCATAAAATATTGGCCCAAGGTGTTGGAGGTAGCAATAGGGTCCACAATGATATCATCTGCTATGGCCAGGCTGGAAATTGGGGAATGAACCTTGGTGTCAGAGAGCCTATGGAGGTTGCTCCATATGACGCAACAGGGAGTGAAACTGTTAAAAGAGCTAGTAAAGGAAATCCAGCTAGCTTTTTTCCTATCCCAAACAATGTGATGACATTTCATACACAACTGTTCATAATGAATATAGTTCACCATCATATTATGATGGTTAAAAAAATGGAGAGCACATCTCCACACGTGAATCATATCATGGCTGCTCCATGCGTGAATTGTATCATGGCTCACATCGGTCCACCAGGTGACTAGGACACAGTGTGGTAAAGAAGAGGTGTGAGATATGGAACATTCTATGGTGGTAAGGATAACATTCACAAGGTACTCCTCATGGTCATCACAACTGGAGGAATATTGTTTGTCAAAAGTTGCCAGGGAGGAGTGAGGTCTTCAGTCAGCCTTAGAAACCTGCCAATTGGATTTACATGCAGGTGGTATAGGAGTCAGAAAATGGATAGCACACAGGAAATAGCCACTTGGGTACATGTCAGAAAGAATGGATCACTTGAGATGATGGGCAAGCTGGACAGTGCAGAACGAAAGGTCCAAATGTGAATAAGTGTGTGGGCAGTCTGCGTGGAATTTGGGCGCTTCAGTGTTAAGACAGGTGAAGTTGATTTGATTGAAAAGGTCAGCCAAGATGGAACCTCTCGTACAGGTTCTCAAGAGCCCCAAGGAGATAATGGGCGCTGAAATCACCTAGCAGCAAAAAGAGGTGAGGGAGCTGACCAATAAGCTGAAGTAATTCTGCCCTGCTGACAGCAAATGAAGAAGAGATGTAGATGTTACAAAGAGAAAAGGAGAAACAAGGAAGGAAAGTGAAGACTGCAACAGCTTGCAGCTGGGTGTTCAGTGAGATGGGTTAGCTATGGATGTCATCTCAAATGAGCAGCCTGAGATGGAATGCCGTCCTCAGGGGAAAGGTCAAAGGTGACTGGATGGAAATGTCAGAGGTCTGAGTGCTCACAGAAAGCAATTTCGTTTCTTGGACCCAGAAAATAACTGGATGCTGCAATTCCAAGAGCAGCCATAATTCCTCCTTGATGGATCTAATGCCATGAATGTTCCATTGGAGAAGAGTCATAATGGGAAATGGGGAGGAGGGAACAAACAAAGGACAGCCACCTCAGCAGCTGCTTAGTGCCAGCTTTCAAAGAAACACTGCAACAGGGTGCAGAAGCTGAAGGATCCTGATCCATGAAATCTACAGAGGCAGCAGCATTCTCCCTGGGTTGGCCTGCAAATTCCAGAGCAGAAAAATGAAAGGTGTTGTGCACCAGTGAAATGGAAATCAGCCCGGTAAGGTATCACATGGCAACACCATTGAAGAGGATCTCCAATTCAGTAAAGGAGAAGACCACTTGCCTTTGTTCAATTTCTTGGAGCCATCACAGTAGTCATACAAAGACTCAGGCATTTGTTGGATGAAGGGACATAAAAAGTCTTTGCAAGAGTGTTCCTTTTGTCCTTTTGGCCTGCCGATTGTGTAGCAGGTGATATCACTGCTGGGGGCAAAGATTTGGTGGCCTGTTGCACAGCTCTAGGAGAAGGAGATGGGGGATGCTACTGTGATACTGGGCAATTTAGCAACTGCCATATTGAATTGAAGGTCACAACTCTGTGTGGCCATGTCCCTCGTGGAGCAAGGCATAGCAAGAACGGTACTATAAGTGCCAGATGGTAAAATGCAGAGCTTTCAACTAGCCACCAACTTGCGAGTGACAGGGTAGGGTTCTTTTTCCTTCATCCAGATCTCCTGGGTGGCCCACTCATTGAGATACATGGGACACTCACAGGATGAGGTGGCATGATTGCCATTACAACTGATACAGCAGGGAGATGGAGGCAGGCAATCTCCCACATCAACATCTCTACCACAAGTAACACATTTAGCTGGTTTTTGACAGGACACATGAGTGAGGTTATAACATTGCACTGGTGGCAACCAGGTTTGGAATGTATGGTCATGACCGTGATTACTTCATAGCATGGAGGAGTGAAGAGATGTTGGCTTGAAAATCACAAGTCCCATTATGCAAGTGACAGCAGGATTCCATAGGGCCTGCAACTGCAACAACACTTTTCTGAATAATAAATGGATTAACTGTAGCAAAATACTGACCTCCTTTGGCAGGTGACACCATGGGAAACTGAGGTGAAGTTGGGAAAGTCGTTGGGTCTTTAGCCTCTTTCTGTTTACATTTAGTAGATGTAGACTGAGGTAAAGATGACTGGCTCATTGCAAAAAAATTCTTCATGATTGCCAGCACCTCTGATTGTATGCTCCTTCTTACAAGTGGGCCCCTCAGAGGGGCTCACCCACCTTAGCTGATTGTTCACACTTCAGGTTACACCTCCCAAATTGAGACAGAAGGACCAATTAGCAGTTGGAAAGGTAACAGCTCAGGCAATCATCCCTCCCTGGGCCTGGCCTGTACTATGGAGTACGCATGAACCAAACCTGTTGACCCAGGGCTAGGAATTACACATTACCCAGTCACACGTTACATGTGGAATGCTTGGGCTGGCCTTCAGGAGTTCACAGGGAGGAAGAATAAACAGAGAAGCAGAGGAAGGGGAGGAGATGGAGAACTAAGAAAGAAGGAAAAAAACAGACAAGAGACTGTTCCGATTGTGGGCTACTGAAACTTCAGAATGCATTCCCAAAAATACCCAAGACATGCTCCCAAAGGGAGGGGAAAAGAGAATGACAGGCAGCATGTTAAGAGAAGAGCTGCTGCATATGCTGGTGCACTGTGGTAGCCAAGCACGAACTCACCAAAGAGTGGTAAGCCCCATGGGGATTCTTTTTATATGCTCAAGCAATTTTGATGTCAGGAATGTTTTCTGATTTTGTAGTTTTTATGTCTCCAGAAACTGAATTTCTTCCATCTGAAACTATTCAATCTGCTGCTGCTATCTCTTGTATACTGGCCAGTACTGTTTCATATGGAATTGTCACATCTTGTGTGCCGAAATTATCCAGGCACACTGGTACACAGATTTTTCTATTTAGGCTTTCTGCTTCACAAAGGCCTCATTTTGTGTGAACCTGCAGGTGGTCTGAAACTTCATTTCTGGCATTTCTGGTGAGCAGATCTCAACTAGGTGGATAGTTCCTGTAAGTTCTCAGGTTTTGGTTGTTATCCAGAGAGCTTCCCCTGTTCCATCACATATTGCTTCAGAGACATGGCTTTCAACTATAAGATAAGTAAAAATTCAGAAAGAATTCTTGATTGAAGCACAGCAATTGGTATAAAATCCTTAGAAGTATGACTATAACTGCAGTGATAACCGTACTTCTATGCATCTTGCTCCATCTGCCATCGCTAGTAGCCATAATGGTAGTGATAAGCCTGAAGGTTGTCTGAGGAAAGGTCCAAAACCGGTTGCTAACAAATAAAAAATTCGAAAATGCGATCAAGGCTGTTTTTGTTGATTTTTAGTCTAAGATGTGTGGTTTGTTGTAGATATTTGGAATAGGCCTTCTTCTTCAAGCTACTCATGTCTCTCTGTAGTGGTGTCACTGTTAAATTGGTGCACAGCATCTTGTGAATTGGATGGTTTGTCAAAGTCAATTACTCCCTGAAAATAGCACAGGAAATAATTTCCCAGTATAGCTTTAAAATCCTGCCCCCTTTTTCTAAGCAATTTGATAGTGAAACAATATTTTTTTTGCAACAATCTCTACCTTGACACAGCATATTCCAAGAGATTTATAGTCTCTGTCCCCAGTCCACCAATGTGATAGCGAGGTGGCTTCAAAGCCTACTTATCACAAGGTGGTAAAGGCAGCTCACCTGTGTGCCCATATCTATTAAAGAAGTAATTGTTCTCCCCTGAATATTCTTTTCACAATCACATTTGCCACCTTGATTAATCCTTGAAAACTATCTGGATCAGCAGGTTATATCAGGAGCTTGGAGCAATGTCATTCCATTCCCTCTGTTTCCCCTAAATCTTCCACAGCCTTGGTCTAGCCCGTTATGTGAATGGTTGCAGTTGAACTTATGTGGCCAATCTCTCTACAGTAAGTACAACAAGGGTCACAACACACACCAGAAGTATGTACCGATATGCTTGCTGCACCCACAATCTCTCTTCATTACGAGCAAGGGACAGAAGCCACTGCCACAAGAGGAAGGTGCCTCCTCTATCAGCAGTGCGAGATGTACAGCATCTTCTAGAGACAGATGGGGTGGGGAGTAAAGTTTAACTTCTCTGCCAATTTGCAAACTGATTTCTTTGATAAACATACCTACACAGCCCTTTGTCTGTGCTTCTACAAGTAGACTGTCATTTCTCTAATTGTCTCACCCCAGGATATTCGCACGACATTACAACTTATATGCTGTCAGCGAAACTCATAATCTTCCCACGTCTGCTGATGACGTGTGGACAGCTTGTCACAATAAATTATTGCGCTCTTTTTGTTGGAGTAATGGTCAGATAACCTTTTGGTCAACACATCAAAACTACCTGGATTTCCCAGAGACTCAACCGATTCAACATATGAGATCTGTTCAAAAAATTCTGGAACATTCACAATTTCGTACCAATGGTGTGCATCCCTGCACAAGGCTGTGTTTAATGTGTAACTGCTGGAAGCTTCATCAATGTATTTTTGTTAGTTATTGTTCATTGCTGTTGTGTCATACAGTTTGTGAATTTCGAGATGGCGGAGTTAGAGGAGCAATGCATCTGCATTAAATTTTATGTGAAACACGAGAAAACCTTATAGAGATACACCAAATGATGCAGGAAGCCTACAGTGATGAGTACTTAATCCACACTTGGTGTTAAAAATGGTTCACATGGTTTAAAAATGGCCGGATCAGAGTTAAAGATGATCCTTGTTCATCACGTTCTTTGTCTCATCTACTGATGATGCTCCAGTCAGGAATATGTGTGTGCCAATCAAGGACGGACTGACTGAGAGAATGCAGAAGATGGGTGAAGGGAGTGAAGGAATGTGTGACGAGAAGAGGAGAGAACTGGAAGAAGGTGGAAGAGGGGGAATGGTGGAAAGACAGAACACGATGGAGAGGCTTGTGTTCCCGACAGACCCAGCCAGTGGCTGGAAACTGTCCAAGATGATGATGAGAGTTCCTGTGTTGCATGACACATTACCACTCATTCTTGAGTATTATTTTATATTTTTTTGGATGAGGTGTTTCAAATTGTGAAAAAAGTTATTGACAGATGTGCTTGGTTTGTTCAGAAATGAGCTGTATATTGATCCAGTAAGTTAATGTTTTCAGCAGCTCCTATACTTTTAAACTCTACTGCTGTGCCCGCATGCAAATGAAAATTGTGTGTCATGCCAGTTGAGTCACAGACAAGCACAACAAAAAGACTGTCAGAAAATGAGCTTTTGGTCAACCAGGCCTTTGTCGGAGATAGAACACACTCTCTCTCTCTCTCTCTCTCTCTCTCTCTCTCTCTCTCTCTCACACACACACACTCACGCGCGCCCACACACACACACACACACACACACACACACACACACACACACAAACGACACAACTCACACACACTATGACCACAGTGTGTGAGTTGCATTTGTGTGAGTGTATGTCTCCACTGTACGGTAAGTAGCAATTATCCTTTTCATAATATTATTGCATTCCATCTTGGATTTCCCATTGTTGAATTGTGCCAGTTAAGTTGTTGCACTGTAGTACATCAAGCTTGCAATCACGGATAGCCTGATTTAGATCTTCTCTTTTCTCCAACAAGAATGTGTCCAATATCATCACAGCTAATTAATGCTACCATAAAAGTTAACGCTTGGACTCATGCTTATCAGTAATGACCTCACTATTGAGTTCAGCTTTAGTTTACATAAGTGTTGCAGGGAAAGAGATGAAAAATCAGAGAGATTTTGTAAACTGTGTTGTTAAAATGATGATGATGATCGGTTTGTTGGGCACTCAGCTGCATGGTCATCAGCACCTGTACAAAGTCTCACTCTTCACACAGTCCAATCTAGCTGCTTCCACGAATGATGATGATGATGATGATGATATGATGAGGACAACACAAACAGCCAGTCCCCAAGAAAGAGAAAATCCCCATCTTGGCAGGAATTGAACCCAAGACCCTGTGATCTAGAGGCAGCAACGCAAGCCACTAAACCACGAGCTGGGGAGTTTGTTGTTACATGTTGCTTGCAGGAAGTATAGATAATTTTCGAATGAAAATGTTCTCTTTTAACGTTATTATTTTTCCATTAGTTTACAGACTAATTAATTAATTGTTAATAAATTATTAAAGATTGGAGTCTTTTGTTTACAGGAACAACCACTGGAAATTGCTTGTGGTGTGAATACATGGCAGGAGATTTTCTGATTCATATTAACAAGATGCACACATACATGAAAGGGAAACTGTGTCACAATCACATGTTGCATAGTAGCTCTACCAGTCAAGTGCTGAGGAACTACTGTGTTTGCAAAGCTATGACAATGTTTCACTTGTTCACTACTGAATCTTTTTGTGAGTTTTGCAGACAGCATGCTTCGTTTAGATGAAGCAGCTCTCTGACATCTTTATAATGTGATCATTTTTTGTGAGCTACAGAAAAATAGTGACATCTCTGTTAATACTGGTTTGAATATCTCTCTCTCTCTCTCTCTCTCTCTCTCTGTGTGGGAGGGGGGGGGGGCGCACACGTGTATGCGTAATTTTCTTTGAATCAGGATCCACAGTTACTAAGAATTTTGAGAATTATTCTATGCTACCTACAATTGTCAATTTTTAATTTACTTTATACACTGTTGCACAATTTTGTCCTTATGCCATTTTAAAGATTTGTTTGTTAGCTGTTTGATCATAATGCAACATGTACAAGAGACCAGTATGGCAATATTTGCTATTTCAAGATTTTAAACATGGCTGCAGCAGCAACTGTTAAAATTCTTCACAATAAAGGATGGCAGCCAAAAACAGTTGCAGGATAGAATTTTTTTATTAAAATTCTTGACCAAGTTTTCGGTGCATATAAATATACCTTCATCAGAAGTACACTTCCTGAATAGAAAGACACATTCATTAGAAAAGCCATATCAACGAAATTGAGAAACAGAAGCTTAAATATCGGTGAAATTGCTAAAGTAATACAGGCACACAATCTTTAGTACTTACTAAAATTACATCATGCACTGGAGAATAATGAAACAATTATGCCAAAAGGCGTCGTCAGTAATTAAAATATCATCTCCATTTGTACAACATGTGTAATGGGCACAGGATCAAAGCGAACAGTTTAACAATGTTACTTCGCCTATGAACTGTTGAGATACGAGTGTGAAGGCACTTCACACTCGTATCATTGTTAAACTGTTCGCTTTGATCCTGTGCCCATTACACATGTTGTACAAATGGAGATGATATTTTAATTACTGACGACGCCTTTTGGCATAATTGTTTCATTATTCTCCAGTGCATGATGTAATTTTAGTAAGTACTAAAGATTGTGTGCCTGTATTACTTTAGCAATTTCACCGATATTTAAGCTTCTGTTTCTCAATTTCGTTGATATGGCTTTTCTAATGAATGTGTCTTTCTATTCAGGAAGTGTACTTCTGATGAAGGTATATTTATATGTACCGAAACCTTGGTCAAGAATTTTAATAAAAAAATTCTATCCTGCAACTGTTTTTGGCTGCCATCCTTTATTGTGAAATATTTGCTATTGCAGATTTCTGATGATCACACAGCATACAAATGCATCTAAATACTATAAAATGGTCTACATCCATAATTGTGCAGTAATGTGGAAAAGAAATTACAAATTGACAGTTGCAGGCAGCATGAAATCATAAAAAAGTAGAGAAACGAGTTTTGAGTATTTGGGAGCAGAAGTGAGGGTTCAAGATTGTAGAGGAAAGAGTGAGTAACGTGGTATTGTAATTAACACACAAGACTTGCAAGGGCATAACCAGGGAGGAGCTAAGGAGGAGGATAGCTGCACATTCCTCCACCCCTCCCCCCACCACATAAAAAAAGTCTTCACAAGCTAAACTCCCATCCTGCCCTGCCAAACATACGGTCATACTAATTCCATATCCCTTTGAAGAAATTTGGAACATCTAATGGATACTGAGTAGTAACAAATACACATAGAGGCTTTTGTGATGAAATCTTGACACTGTTTCATCATTCATCATGAAACTAACATGCTGAATTCCAAGAGATAACGAAAGAGCAACATCACAACCTAATGGAAGGTGGTTAGATAATGTTCAACACATCCAGCAGAAACTAAGATGAGCATGAAACTTCCTGGCAGATTAAAACTGTGTGCCATACCAAGACTCGAACTTGGGACCTTTGCCTTTCGCAGGCAAGTGCTCTACCATCTGAGCTACCCAAACATGACTCATGCCCTGTCCACACAGCTTTAATTCCGCCAGTAACCCACGAAAGGCAAAGGTCCCAAGTGCGAGTCTCACTCTGGCACACAGTTTTAACCTGCCAGGAAGTTTCATATCAGTGCACACTCCACTGTAGAGTGAAAATTTCATTCTAAGATGAACATAGCTGAAGACAGTAGTGCAACCTTTTATCCAGCAGTGGGTGTTGAATACTACTAATGATTACTAATGGTGTACCTTTCATCCCTTTTTATTGTCATGCTGGAGGATAAAGGAAACCCGTGTTTTTTGGCCCAACAGCAAAATTGATGGAGGAACAACCCCCTTTTTGTGGTTCTCAATGATCCCATGGAGGTGGATGAGGTCATGACAGATGGACTAGCAATGAAGATGCAATTCTCAATGGCAGTTTGAGTCTACGAGAGTCTATATCAGTTGCAGTTCTAGAACCTGCACACCTCATTTAATTTGAGCCATGGAGTATAGTTCCAAGATCTTACAGGGTGGGTCACTTCCTTGCATGATGCAATCTACTTTTAACAAAATTTCATTTGTGGCACTTTTCCTACTCCCACCAACAAAAAATGAGATACATCTTGAACATCAAATGGGAGGACTACGTGACAACATTACAGTTCTTGAGTAAGGCCACCTAAACAGCACTGAGGCAACCGTCATCACTCTTCAGTCGAGATGATTAGGCCATGTTGTGGTGTAACACGGGATTCTTACAAATCCCACTTTTATGCTCTTAGGCAGATGAAAGATGTTCATGAGAAATGAAAGTGTGGTTTAGGTAGTAGTTAAGTGTAGAACATCTAACATAGTGTGCTCTCATTTTATATATGTGCAAATGAAATTTAAGTCATTTTGGATCCCTAGTGCAGGACACAAATGAGTGGTATGAAAAGGAGAGACCAAATTTGTGAATCTTCATGAATTTTGTGAGAATAAGTAAAGAAAACATGCTTCTGCTTAGACAATACAAGTGGGTACACAACAAAGAAAAAACAAAATGAAGGAGTATTAATTAGTATCAAAAGCAGAGAAAAGAAAAATAGTTTACCACAGCAGCAGATTCATAGGTATGCTAAGCAACCTTTGGCATGTGTGTGAAGAAGCATCTCATAGACAACATGGGAGAATTCCATGTTATTACACAATAAACTAAATAGACACTGTAGCCTGGGAAGAAACGGAAAGAATGAACAGTTCATTGAGGAATGCAATGAACCTATGACGTTAGTTAGTCAAACCTCAGGCATATGAGAACAGGTAGAAATGTTAGAACAAAATAAAGAAGAAATTTTCTTTACTTTATGTCTATGGTCGCAAATTTTATGTCATCAGACTACTGGTTTCGGTCTATAATGACCATCTTCAGATCTGCAGCAATATATGGGAAAACATAACTACACTAGCAGATTGTCTACAGCTTAAAACAATAAAATAGACCATAATGAAAAGTACTACTGACATACATGTACATTTGTATGCTTTAAGTATGAAGAGGCATACCTGTTTTATAAAAACATGTCCTAATGTACTGCAGCTATAGTGGCATTGTCAAATGTTAAACTCAAAATTAGCACCAGCATCATCAAATATATATAAATAACAGCATATGCAAGAGCTATCTTGTTAGCAGCACTACCCTTCGGAACAAACGTCCGTACAGTAGCCACAAGATGTTTGTACTGCAAGTTCACCAGATGTCGCTACTGTATGCACACTCGTATTCTTTAATCATTAATTGAACAACTTAAAGTAAAGGGAGATACAATTGTTAAAGTCTATAATGGGCTTATAAGGTATAATAGGCATTACAGTCATAAAAAGTGATGAAATAAAACAGGACAAAAGTTAGATTGTAAAAAGAGGAAGACTTAAGAGACAGTAATTGACATATGTTCAAGTGCCAATATTATAGATAATGACATAAATAATAAACAGCTTTCAGAGTGCACAGAATAATATAAAAACTATAAAACAAATAGCTAAATAAGCCACAATGAAAAGAAACAGACTGCCACTCTTAGTCAGTGCCCTCTGTTAGCGCTAATGCCAGAATTCTGCATAGGCGACAAGTGGTTAGAGGAACATGAACACCAGGGGGCCCCTCGTACCCTATGGCACACCTCTTTTTAACGATCTAACTTCTATCGTGTTTTATTTCATTACTTTTTATGACTGTATTGCCTCTTATACCTTATAAGCCCATTATAGACTTTACCAACTGTATCCCCCCTTTCCCCCCCATGAACCATGGACCTTGCCGTTGGTGGGGAGGCTTGCGTGCCTCAGCGATACAGATAGCCGTACCGTAGGTGCAACCACAACGGAGGGGTATCTGTTGAGAGGCCAGAAAAACATGTGGTTCCTGAAGAGGGGCAGCAGCCTTTTCAGTAGTTGCAAGGGCAACAGTCTGGATGATTGACTGATCTGGCCTTGTAACAATAACCAAAACGGCCTTGCTGTGCTGGTACTGCGAACGGCTGAAAGCAAGGGGAAACTACAGCCGTAATTTTTCCCGAGGGCATGCAGCTTTACTGTATGATTACATGATGATGGCGTCCTCTTGGGTAAAATATTCCGGAGGTAAAATAGTCCCCCATTTGGATCTCCGGGCGGGGACTACTCAAGAGGATGTCGTTATCAGGAGAAAGATAACTGGCGTTCTACGGATCGGAGCGTGGAATGTCAGATCCCTTAATCGGGCAGGTAGGTTAGAAAATTTAAAAAGGGAAATGGATAGGTTGAAGTTAGATATAGTGGGAATTAGTGAAGTTCGGTGGCAGGAGGAACAAGACTTCTGGTCAGGTGACTACAGGGTTATAAACACAAAATCAAATAGGGGTAATGCAGGAGTAGGTTTAATAATGAATAGGAAAATAGGAATGCGGGTAAGCTACTACAAACAGCATAGTGAACGCATTATTGTGGCCAAGATAGATACGAAGCCCACACCTACTACAGTAGTACAAGTTTATATGCCAACTAGCTCTGCAGATGACGAAGAAATTGAAGAAATGTATGATGAAATAAAAGAAATTATTCAGATTGTGAAGGGAGACGAAAATTTAATAGTCATGGGTGATTGGAATTCGAGTGTAGGAGAAGGGAGAGAAAGAAACATAGTAGGTGAATATGGATTGGGGGACAGAAATGAAAGAGGAAGCCGCCTGGTAGAATTTTGCACAGAGCATAACATAATCATAACTAACACTTGGTTTAAGAATCATGAAAGAAGGTTGTATACATGGAAGAACCCTGGAGATACTAAAAGGTATCAGATAGATTATATAATGGTAAGACAGAGATTTAGGAACCAGGTTTTAAATTGTAAGACATTTCCAGGGGCAGATGTGGACTCTGACCACAATCTATTGGTTATGACCTGTAGATTAAAACTGAAGAAACTGCAAAAAGGTGGGAATTTAAGGAGATGGGACCTGGATAAACTAAAAGAACCAGAGGTTGTACAGAGATTCAGGGAGAGCATAAGGGAGCAATTGACAGGAATGGAGGAAATAAATACAGTAGAAGAAGAATGGGTAGCTTTGAGGGATGAAGTAGTGAAGGCAGCAGAGGATCAAGTAGGTAAAAAGACGAGGGCTAGTAGAAATCCTTGGGTAACAGAAGAAATATTGAATTTAATTGATGAAAGGAGAAGTGAAACAGGCAAAAAGGAATACAAACGTCTCAAAAATGAGATCGACAGGAAGTGCAAAATGGCGAAGCAGGGATGGCTAGAGGACAAATGTAAGGATGTAGAGGCCTATCTCACTAGGGGTAAGATAGATACCACCTACAGGAAAATTAAAGAGACCTTTGGAGATAAGAGAACGACTTGTATGAATATCAAGAGCTCAGATGGAAACCCAGTTCTAAGCAAAGAAGGGAAAGCAGAAAGGTGGAAGGAGTATATAGAGGGTCTATACAAGGGCGATGTACTTGAGGACAATATTATGGAAATGGAAGAGGATGTAGATGAAGATGAAATGGGAGATACGATACTGCGTGAAGAGTTTGACAGAGCACTGAAAGACCTGAGTCGAAACAAGGCCCCCGGAGTAGACAATATTCCATTGGAACTACTGACGGCCGTGGGAGAGCCAGTCCTGACAAAACTCTACCATCTGGTGAGCAAGATGTATGAAACAGGCAAAATACCCTCAGACTTCAAGAAGAATATAATAATTCCAATCCCAAAGAAAGCAGGTGTTGACAGACGTGAAAATTACCGAACTATCAGCTTAATAAGTCACAGCTGCAAAATACTAACACGAATTCTTTACAGACGAATGGAAAAACTAGTAGAAGCCAACCTCGGGGAAGATCAGTTTGGATTCCGTAGAAACACTGGAACACGTGAGGCAATACTGACCTTACGACTTATCTTAGAAGAAAGATTAAGGAAAGGCAAACCTACGTTTCTAGCATTTGTAGACTTAGAGAAAGCTTTTGACAAATGTTGACTGGAATACTCTCTTTCAAATTCTAAAGGTGGCAGGGGTAAAATACAGGGAGCGAAAAGCTATTTACAATTTGTACAGAAACCAGATGGCAGTTATAAGAGTCGAGGGGCATGAAAGGGAAGCAGCGGTTGGGAAGGGAGTGAGACAGGGTTGTAGCCTCTCCCCGATGTTGTTCAATCTGTATATTGAGCAAGCAGTAAAGGAAACAAAAGAAAAATTCGGAGTAGGTATTAAAATTCATGGAGAAGAAATAAAAACTTTGAGGTTCGCCGATGACATTGTAATTCTGTCAGAGACAGCAAAAGACTTGGAAGAGCAGTTGAATGGAATGGACAGTGTCTTGAAAGGAAGATATAAGATGAACATCAACAAAAGCAAAACAAGGATAATGGAATGTAGTCTAATTAAGTCGAGTGATGCTGAGGGAATTAGATTAGGAAATGAGGCACTTAAAGTAGTAAAGGAGTTTTGCTATTTGGGGAGCAAAATAACTGATGATGGTCGAAGTAGAGAGGATATAAAATGTAGGCTGGCAATGGCAAGGAAAGCGTTTCTGAAGAAGAGAAATTTGTTAACATCCAGTATTGATTTAAGTGTCAGGAAGTCATTTCTGAAAGTATTCGTATGGAGTGTAGCCATGTATGGAAGTGAAACATGGACAATAAATAGTTTGGATAAGAAGAGAATAGAAGCTTTCGAAATGTGGTGCTACAGAAGAATGCAGAAGATTAGATGGGTAGATCACATAACTAATGAGGAAGTATTGAACAGGATTGGGGAGAAGAGAAGTTTGTGGCACAACTTGACCAGAAGAAGGGATCGGTTGGTAGGACATGTTCTGAGGCATCAAGGGATCACCAATTTAGTATTGGAGGGCAGCGTGGAGGGTAAAAATCGTAGAGGGAGACCAAGAGATGAATACACTAAGCAGATTCAGAAGGATGTAGGTTGCAGTAGGTACTGGGAGATGAGAAAGCTTGCACAGGATAGAGTAGCATGGAGAGCTGCATCAAACCAGTCTCAGGACTGAAGACCACAACAACAACATCCCCCCTTTATTTTAAGTTGTTCAATTAATCATTGAAGAATATGTTTATGCCTACAGTAGCGATGTCTGGTGAATTTGCAACACAAACAGCTTGTGGCTACTGTACGGCAGTTTGTTTTGAACAGTAGTGCTGCTAACAAGATGACTCTTGCATATGCTGTTATTTGTATATAATTGATGATGCTGGTGCTAATTTTGTGTTTAACATTTGACGATGCCACTATGGCTGCAGTACATTACAACATGTTTTTATGAAACAGGTATGCCTCTTCATACTTAAAGCACACAAAGTACATGTATGTCAAAGTAATTTTTATTATGGTCAATTTTATTGTTTTAAGCTGTAGACACATTGCTAGCGTATTTATGTTTTCCCACATTTTGCTGCAGATCTAAAGATGGTCATTACAGACCAAAACTGGTAGTCTGATGACATAAAATTTGTGACCAAAGATGTAAAGTAAAGGAAATTTACTCTATATTCTGGTCACTGTTTTATTCATGACCATGTCACAGCTTGCAAAATAAAGAATTTGGTGAAGTAGTTCATGTCCCAAACACTTTGATTAGTTTGGAGGAACCTTCACAATGAAATCTGAAACAAAAAGTACAAGAAAAAGTTGTATCCATCAGCAGAACACTAAGTTTTATGGGAAATACAGTTGAATACCAAGAAGAGCTTCGGTGTCCTAGCAAGTGTACTAGAGCATACAATGTTCATAAACCTCATTTTGAAAAATATTTAATCTGTATGAATAAAAGGAAATTGATTACAGCAGATGTTATTGAGCTTACAGAAAATGGGAGATTATACAAAAACGCAACTGATGAACAAGGAAAAGTTGAATACAGGAGACTAAGGAATTTAGTCAATAAAGAAGCTAGGAAAGCAAAAGAAAATTTTCTTGAGGAAATGTGTGGGGAAGTGGAAGAAAATACGCAATACAGAAGAACTGATGTAGCCTACACAACAGCAAATAAATTTTTTAACAAACATAAAACAAAACTCTCAAATGTTCAAATGTGTGTGAAATCTTATGGGACTTAACTGCTACGGTCGTCAGTCCCTAAGCTTATATACTACTTAACCTAAATTATCCCAAGGACAAACACACACACACCCATGCCCGAGGGAGGACTCGAACCTCCACCAGGACCAGCCGCACAGTCCATGACTGCAGCGCCTTAGACTGCTCGGCTAATCCCGCGTGGCACAAAACTCTCAGATGCAATAGAAAATAAAGAGGGGAAAATGCTGTTTGGTGAAGACATGGTGAAGAGATGGAAAGAATACATTAAGGAGTTGCATGCTGGAACATCTGTTTCAGAGGAGGTAATAGGAAAAAAAGAGCAAGCAGACAAAGATGACAAAGGAGATAACATTCTGCAAGAAGAATTTGACAAAGCTCTAAAAGAACTATGGGACAACAAAGCAACAGGTATTGATAACATGCCTGCAGAACTAAAAAAGAATGCTGTTTAAACTTATTAGATCCATCTAGAACAGAGGAGGGATACTGACAGACTTCCAGAAATGCATAATTGTTCCTATACCAAAGACGGCAGCAGCTACAAAATGTGAACTGTACCAGACTTTAAGCCTAATATTACAGGCATCAAAAATTCTCATAAAAATAATTCTAAAGAGAATTGAAGAGAAGGTGGAGGACATGCTGAATGAAGATCAGTTTGGTTTCAGAAGGGGACTGGGAACAAGAGAAGTGATTCTGGCACTGAGACTCCTTATGGAAAAGCAATTACAGAACAACAAACCAACTTATATTGCATTTGTAGACCTGGAAAAGGCATTTGATTAGATTATCTGGCAAGAGATATTCAGAGTGCTGAGGAAAAGTGGAATGAAGTACAAAGACATCCATGTGATACTCAGTTTCTATAAGAATGAGGTGGCAGTGATTAGGAACTGTCACCAGGAACAAGAAGCAAATATTAGAAGAAGGGGTAAGACAAGGATGTGCTCTCTCTCCTCTTATATTCAATGCTTACATCCAGGAAGCTATAGACCAAGTTCGAGAAACTACTGAGGTGAGGATCAAAATTAATGGGCAGAAGATAGACATGCTACGTTATGCAGATGATATTGCTATAGTCACAGAGACAAAAGAAGATCTAGAGGAAGTCCTCAGAACAATGGAAATGATTCTATGCAATCAGTGTGGAATGAGAATAAACAAGAAAAAGACTAAAGTGATGGTGTGCATTATAGAAGCAAAATATAAATCTCTGAGAGTGAGAATTGGAAGAGAGGTGCTGGAAGTGATAGAGGAATTTACCTTACCTGCGAAGCAAAATCACGATGATAGAAGCCAGAAAGAAACTGCGGGCAGAAAATAACAAGCCAAAATTTCATTTAATTTGAGGGTGAACTTACTTACCAGCAAGAACATCAGTCTGAAAGTAAGGAAACATATCATGGAAGCTTTTGTTGAAGTGTGGCCCTATATGGATGTGAAACTTGGACAATGGTAAGGGAATAGAGAAGATAGCGGATGCGGTGCTACAGAAGGATGATGAAGTTCAGCTGGAGAGACAAAGTAACAAATGAAGAGGTGCTTAGAAGAGTACAGCAAACCAGATCTCTGCGGAGGGACATCCAAACAAGAAGAGACAAACTTGCAGGGCACATCCTAACACACAACATCATCATCGGAACAATAGTAGGAGCTATGGGGGAAAGAATCAGCGGGGATGACCAAGGATATCATACATGCAACAGATCATGAATGATGTTGGATGTAACACATACGTGGAAATGAAGAGGAAGGCAGGCAGAAGAGAGGAAAGGCACTCTGTTGCAAACCAACCTCAGGGTTGAACACTAAAAGAAAGAAAACATTAATAATCTCACAAAGATTAAAGCTTTGAAGATAGTGTGTTTCAGGAAATTTAGACCACAAGTGGAAATACTACAATATTTACTGGTTTTAAGTTTGATTTTAGTCAGTACATAAATATGAATGCACATATGCATGGAGTATTAAGTTGTCAATACATGTTATGTGGTGCTACAGAAGAATTCTGAAGATTAGATAGGTAGATCACATGACTAATGAGGAGGTATTGAACAGAATTCGGGAGAAGAGGAGTTTGTGGCAAAACTTGACAAGAAGAAGGAACCGGTTAGTAGGACATGTTCTGAGGCATCAAGGGATCACAAATTTAGCATTGGAGGGCAGCGTGGAGGGTAAAAATCGTAGAGGGAGACCAAGAGATGAATACACTAACCAGATTCAGAAGGATGTAGTTGCAGTAAGTACTGGGAGATGAAGAAGCTTGCACAGGATAGAGTAGCATGGAGAGCTGCACCAAACCAGTCTCTGGACTGAAGACCACAACAACAACAACAACAACAACTTATATTGTCATCTATTATTAGCTGAGGCAGCAGAGCTTGTTACAGATGGCCTCTGTGTGGAGCTAGGTATCTTACATTACATAGATGAGCAGTAGTTGCTAATAGTATGTGTATTGTTTGAGGCAACAGAGGGAGATAAAGACATAAGGGAGGTGAGGGTAATAATTAACATAGAGGACACCACTGATCATTAGTGATGTGATCTCTCTTACATGGCTAGGTACAAAACAGTACAAACTTTATTTATTTACTGGAAGTGTTTAATTATATTTAGTTATGTTTGTTATTTTATTGCCTTATTGATTAATTTTATTATTTAACTGAGATTCTACAGCCTTATTATTAACTTGCTTAATGCTTAGTCAAAGCTGTTATGAATAAAGTAAGCCGCACCCTCTTTCATACTTTAAATTTAAAGAAAGAGACAAGCAATTTTTTTTTAAAACAATGGAAAATCCAGGATGGAATGTAACAAAATAATGAAAAGGATAGTTGGCACTCACCATAAAGCGGAGATGCTGAGTCGTAGAAAGGCACAACAAGGAGATTGTCAGAAAATTAGCTTTTGGCCGACATGCTCTTTATCAAAAATAGAACCCCCCCCCCCCCCCCCACACACACACACATGCAAATGCAACTCAGACACACATGACCACAGTCTCTGGCAGCTGGAGGCAGACTGTGAGCAGCAGGGCATTATAGGAGAGGCAACCGGGTGGGGGTTAAGGAGGAGGCTGGGGCTGGGAGGAGGAGGAGGGATAGCAGGATAGGGGTGGGGAATGGTAAAGTGCTACTGGGAGTGTGCAGGGACAAGGTGGAGAGTGGTGCAGCCAGGTGCAATCGAAAGGTTAGATGGAGGGCAGGGGGGAGAGGGTGGGGTTAGCAGAAAAGGAGAGAAGTAAAAAGACTTGGTACATTGGTGGAGTAGAGGCCTGTGCAGTGCTGGAATGGGAACAGGGAAGGGTAGATGGGTGAGAAAAATGACTAACGAAGGTTGAAGTCAGAAGGATTGTGGAAACATAGGATATATTGCAGGGAGAATTCCCACCTGCGCAATTGAGGAAAGCTGGTGTTGGGACGGATACAGATGGCACAGGCTGTGAAGCAGTTACTGAAATGAGCGATGTTGTGGTGGGTGGCATGCTCAGCAACAGGATGGTCCAGTTGTTTCTTGGCCACAGTTCGTTGGTGGCCATTCATGTGAACAGACAGCTTGTTGGTTGTCATTCCCACATAGGATGCAGCACAGTGGTTGCACCTTAACTTGTAGATCACATGACTGGTCTTACAGGTAACCCTGCCTTTGATGGGATATATGGTGGAGGGAATAGGTGGTGGAGGGAGGATGTATGGGACAGGCGTTGTATGCCATGAGGCATGGGGTTGGGAGCAGGAGTTGTGTAGGGATGGATGAGTATATTGTATTGTACAGGTTCAGTGGGCAATGGAATACCAATGTGGGGGAGTGGGTGGCTAGTGGGTAGCATATTTCTCATTTCAGGGTACAATGAAGGGTAGTCCAGTTGCTACAGTGCTGGGTGGTACTGAGTCATGAGAGGAATCTCCTCCGTGGCCATGCACCTTTTGGCCAGATGGTGGGGCTTTGCAAGGTGCTTTTTTAAAATACACCAGACCATATACGGTTGATAGATATTAGATCTTCCATATCCAAAAGCTGTATACTTAGTAGATCCCAAGGCTTGTTTAGAAAAGTGCTTATACAATATTGAGATGGCACAGAAATTTATATTTACAGGAAAATCTGTGGGCTTTACAGATTCAGTAGGCTGCCGTACGTCAGATACCCAAGTTAACTGTTTCAGTACTTCACAATTATTTTTCTTCAGAGCAGTTTTCTTTACTCTTGCTATCCTGTGACCTTTAACTCGATTGTATCCCTCACTGTCTTAACCTAATTTTAGTCACTGAATGATGCCAGAGAGAAACTTATGTAATTCTCTTGTAAATATAAGAAACAGATAAAATAACACAGAACCCATTACAGTTGATTGTATATGACAAGACAGAATTGGCATATACATGACATATAATGTACATTAAGTTTAAGGAGAATTTTTTACTTTTTGTATACTATGACCTATTATGGTTGAGTTTCTATGACTTTTTGTAAGGGAGATTATCTGCTGAAAGCTAGTAGCAACGTAGGGAGACAGAGACAATAAACGTACTTACTTATGACTATGACTGCTTAACAAATTATTAATGTGTTGTTACACCAAACCATTACGCTTACAATACAGGTATGTTAAGATTAGTTTTCAGGGCTTGTGCAGGTGAAGGCAAGAGAAGCCGATTCTGTAGGGTATGCTGACCACACTTCATCTTCTAGCATCTCAGTGAAGAACCCATCAGGGAGGGAATCCTGGGTTAGGGAGATATGGGATTCTGTCTTTGGGGGCTCTATCTTCTTTCTTCCTGATTACAATAAACTCATTCTTAATTATTTGTTTTGTAAACAAAACTCACCTTTTCTTGTTCCACCCTTTTTCACTTTAAGGCATCATCAGTTGGACCCAGAATGATGGTTTTGTTTTGATATGTATTATTTGTAGATTGAAAAACAGTTCACACCTAGTTTTTTGAAGTAAATATGTGATCACTTAGCAAAATCATCATTCTTAATTTTCTTGTTTTTACTTCTCCAACTGGAGTATCTATTCTATCGACCCTGTTTCCACATTTATATGTTTCTATCACTGAAACTGTTCTTTTCCAGAAACCACATTGTGATAATTACAACTTCTAATCTACAATGGCAAGGTGCACATACAGTTAACTGTTCCAGATGATATATGTGGTAGTGATACATGTGTTAGCCATGTCACAAGCATGGAAACCACCCCCTAAGTGAAGGTAAGTATGATGAACTAACTTACACAGTACTCCACGAGAAAACTGTCTGGTGCCTTCTTTGAAAATGTAATTATTTCTGGAGAGAGCACACTAACAGATTGATTAACAAGTGAGCAGTGAATGTAATATAAGAGAGACAGGTTACCTCACAAGAGATAGCACTAGCATATAAATGATTTGAATAAATGCAATAACAAGGCAATAGTTATCAATATACCTTGACTTTTAACCTGAGATTGATGAACTGATGAGATATAAAATAGGTGTGTCATACCTTATAATTAAGGGGAAAAGTAGGTACATTGTAAGAACAAACTTAAAGTTATCCTCTGTACGACTTGAGATGAGGCTTTTAACATGTAGTGCAGGTATGCATCTCAATGTTTGTAACAGTCTGTCCTGAGCTATGAAATAAGATAGATCTCTTCATCCTGTATTGTAACTGAAGTTGTACAAGAGAAAAACATTGCACAAATAAAACAGAAGAGCTGATGCAAAATTGTTAAGTCATTTAATAGCTCAGGGTGACTGAAGCTCTCTTCCAGCGCCCGCACATCACAACAAGGTGACAATGCCCAATGGCACAGAACCATGGCACTGCATAGGAGGAGCATGAAAATAATCAACTTCAAGAACGGCACTCGAAAATTATTTATGATGTAAAGGTGACACACATACATCAGGATACAGATCGTACATGGACTACAATTCAAAACTATGCATGGAACACCCAATTTTCATCACATGGGTGATACTGATTCCTTGCCAAATCTTTTATGGCAATCCCTGGTCTGGTAGGAAATGTCTTGGAACCCCTGTTAACTGCTTTAAGTCCAGCTGAAACATATCATGAAGACAGCTGGTATAAATATGCAAACATGGGAAGAACGTGCTGTGAACCACTTTCTGTGGAGGTACACTACAACCACTCCTGTCAACTTGTTAGAAGGAGAACAATGAAGATATAAAGAGGCCAAGTGACAAGCAAGAAATCTCCATCAATCTCCAACTGTTCAGTGTGATTTGTGTGGGACCATGTTTAATGCCAGGATTGGTCTGTTCAGTGACCATAAACACAGCCATATGAGTTGGAATGCTCACTCTATGCATGAAGAAGTTATGCATATTTGAAACTTACTGCAGCCGCTACAATTGAACATAGAAAATGTAGCAACACAGCATCTGGGAATAGTAATTACCCCATTATTTAAAAAAAAGGGTAAAATCAAGAAATGCATGCACTAGAAAGGTGAAACATTGCTGTGACAAGGACAAAAAAATTTGGATGTTAGTACTTGAAGCAGGGAAAGCACATATGTCGAACCACCATTAAGGAAGAACAGTATGGTTGTAGGACTCATAGGCCAACTATTGATCTCGCTTTTAACACAATTGGTCCTGAATTCAAAACCTTTAGCTCTTGGCATGAGCTTTTAGAGGAATTGTGGCTCAAGTTTAGAAAAGTGGTTGACCAAGCACTCAATAGATATGTACCTAGAAAGAAGAGCTTATGATGGGAGGGATCCTTCATGGCACACAGTCTCTGTAAAGAAACAGTGACTACCGCACAATAAGTATAAAAAAAAAAGCATTGGGTGAAAGATAGAGAGTATTTAGTATTTAGCTCTCAAAGGGAGAATGTGCAGAGCTTTCAAAGACTGCTGTTGCATAATCTTATAACAAAATTTCTCACAAACCCAAAGAAATATGTAAAGACTGTCAGGGACACCAAAGACACTCTTGGATGATGCAGGAATTGAAATTGAGGGTATCAAAGTAAAATCAGATGTGCTGAACAATTTCAAATGTTTGATTACAAAGGATGATAAAGTATTGCTTCTCCAGGAATTTTTACAACACTGCAGAGATCAGCAAATTAGATATAGTGTCAGTGATGTTGATCAAAAACTGAAATTGCTAAAACTGAGCAAGGCCACAGAGCCCAGTGGAATCCCTATCACATTCTCTATAGGATTCTCAAAGGTGTTAGCCCCTGTTTAATTAAAATATACCATACATCCTTTGCACAATTGTTGGAAGAAAGTGCAGGTCAAACTCATCTAGATTAAGAGTAGCAAAAGTGATGCACAAAATTATTGTCTAATAACACTGACATCCACCTGTAACAAGACTGACATCCATCTGCTGTATAATCTTAGAAGATTCTGAACTAAAACACAATGAGGCACCTCGAACAGAACAGAATTGGTTCTGAAAACCCAAAGCACTCTTTTCTCACAGGACATACTGAAAGCTATGGATCAAGGCAACCTGGTAGACGCTGTATTTCTTGACTTACACAAATCATTTGACTTACAAGTGGAGCTTGTGTAGTACACATTTATGCTGCTAGGCATGTATAGCAGAACTCATGGCCAGTTCAGTGCCACCTGTGTTATTATCATCTGCAAGTACTGTTTTTGTTACTGCTGTTTCGTTCTTGTTTTGTTTCTTATGATGTCAAGGTTAAGGAAACAACATGCAGCTGTGAAATTTTGTTTTCTGCATGGCAAAAATGTTGCTGAAATTGTTAACACTTGGTTTGAGAATCTAGAAAGACGGTTGTATATGTGGATGACACCTGGAGACAATGGAAGGTTTCAGATACATTGCATAATGGTAAGACAGAGATTTTGGAACCAGGTTTTCAACTGCAGAACATTTCTAGAGGAAGATGTGGACTCTGACCATAATTTTCTGGTTATTAACTGCAGGTTAACACTGAAAAGAATTGCAGAAAGGTAAAAAATTAATGAGAAGGGACCAGGGTAAATTACAAGAACAAGACGTTGTTTAGTGTTTCAAAAGCCACTAAGGATTGCCTACTTTAAACATGAGAAAGGAGTACAACGGAAGACAAATGGGTAGTTGTGATAATGAAATACTGAAGGTGAAAATAGGAATCATCAGGCAACAGAAAAACTTCAAAGCAAACCTTTGGACAACACAAGATATTAGATTTAATCAATGAAAGGAGAAATAATACAAATAAAACAGGAAAATGAAACAAAGATCATTTTTAAAAACAAAGAAAAAGAAAACCACACACACACACACACACACACACACACACACACACACACACACACACACACACACACAGAGAGAGAGAGAGAGAGAGAGAGAGAGAGAGAGAGAGAGAGAAAAGGCAAAATGGGAAAAGATTTTTTGATTTTTAAAAGTGGAATTTTACATGCAAATTCAATAGAGTAGTTCCAAATTAATCTACAGCATTATACATTTTATTTACATACAACAGGGACAGTAAAACATGAAGAATAATCAGTACTCCAGCAGCGAGAGCACCACTCTGTACTGCACTGACGGCTACCGCCATGCAGCAGCGCTGCTCAATCACTGATGGATGGCTACTCTAAGGTATTTTTCAGTTGTTGCTGGTTCCGGTGATTTGTCACCAACAGTGTAATGAAAAGCTGGATCTCTTAATCTACCTATACACAAGATGAAACAATGGAAACTCCAGGTAGGAAGACCAACAATGTAGCATAAGATAGATTACTATTTGCCATGAAGAAGACACATTAAGTTGCAGATAGGCACAGTTAAATGGCATTTGCATCAAGTTTCCGGCCACAGCCTTCATCAGCAAAAGAGAAACACACAACATTTGTACACACAAGCTAGCACACCTCATGCACACATGACAGCCAACTCCAGCATCTCGTGCAGGATGAACTGTCACCGCCAGACTTAGCAAAGAGCAAAGTAGACCACCATATGGCACAACAGGCAGCTGAACACAACATACTTGATTACAATGGCTGCTTCACTGCTCGAGCCATCTGGATCCTTCCCTCCTTTAACAGCTTTTCTGAAATGTGCAGATGGGAGTTATTCTTACAACACATTCTCCCCTCCTGTAACTATCCTGGCCTCAACCTATGGTAACATACTGTCCTCACACCCTCCACCCAACAGTTTCCAGCCCTTCTGTCCTATCATCTCCTACCCATTCTTGTCTCTGACTTTGTTTATTTGCACCCTCTGCCAATGTACCCGCCCTCTTTCCCTGCTCCTCTCCTTTTTTCCTCACCTCCCTTCCCCACAACAATGCTTGTTGGCATTCTAGTCCCTACACATTCCACCAGACAGTGTTCGCCTCTCTCCTGATCCACATACTAATAGCCCATCCCCTTCCCCACCCCCTCCAGACTACTGCTTCCATATAATATGATAGTTGCATTCTGGCCTGAGATGCTAGAGATGGCGGTCATGTGTGCATGAGGTGTGTTTGCTTGCTTGATTGAATGAATGGTGTGTGGTTCTCTGTTGCTGATGAAAGCTGTGGCCGAAAGCTTTATGTAAGAGTCTTTTAACTGTGCCTGTCTGCAACTATGCACAACATGGTACATTTATTTACAGAGTCAACTTCCAGTCTCTGCACAGGCATTGCTTCCCTCCTATAGAATACATTGTCTTCCACTAAAATCCTCATGGAACATCAGACAATATCCAACACATCATTTATGCACACTGTCAACCATAATTGTCATATAACATCCATTGGGTACTCCCAAAATTACTTTTACATCTGTCAGTTTCGTTCTGTGAAGAATAACGTGCAGAGTTATTTCTGCTACAAAGTCTTGACTCCATCAAAAAACTGGATCCAGTACTCTGCAAGCTCATTTTTTGATCACTAAATGATAATGCAGAACTGTATCAAATGAATTTTTAAGTAAAGGAACATGGTATCATTCCCACTTGATGTTTGCTGCTTGCTGCCTTCATGGTCCAACACTTTTAATGGCCAGAAGTGTAAATGAAATTTGGAACCAACCTGGACCTTATCAATAAATGTGGTGCAAATTTGTTCCAGTCGTGTCTGGTCAATCATGTCTGCAATACATATCACGTGCCACTTCAGCCGAACTTAAAATGGCTTTGTAGCTCACGGACATACATGCACGAGCATCAGAAGCAAATCCAGTTAATTGTGGTAGTGTTCAGAGCTTAAGGATTTTACACAATAAGTAGCATATGCAAGACAGTTAGTCGCGACTCTCCCTCTGCAGATAGACTAGATATGCGACTTGTCCGGTAAGTGCCAGTAACTTATCTAATACCCTTATAGTTCAAAGAGTTGAGCATAAGATACAGTGGTCACACTGGTCCACACATAACACAACCATAACCCAATCATGGCCGGATGAAGCTCTTGCAAATTGCAATTAAGCACAATCTATTAGCCTCTCTGTTCTTTCATTTTACACATTTTAATCATTAACGGCTGAGCCAGCTTACCATTACATCCTTCAGAGTGGGGTGCCATGTGAGTTCAACAAATAAGAGACCTAGGAACTTCACCGATTCCTTAAAACTGAGAATGGCATCCCTCACTTGTAAACGTGATAGATGGAAAACAGGATGTTAAAAAATATACACTGCCTGACAAAATGTGAAGCACACAGAGGGTGAGGATGAAACGAAATGTAACTTCACAGGTTGAGATGATATTTGATGTTATGAATGAAAACACGAACAACACTAGTGTAATATTCTGTTGTAGAATATTACATCAGTGTTGTGTGTGTTATCATTCATAATGTATAAAATATTTTACCAAGAAACGACGGAACAGTCAATTAACGCAATATGTTATGTTATTTCAGTGATCACGAATTTAAGTCAGACTCACAAAGAATTTGGCAGTTTGAGCCCAGTTATCAGTAAAAGGTAAAATCCCCTCTGACCTGGATGCATGCACGGATTTGGTTGGGAAGGGTGGCATAAAGCCATTGTATCCTCTTCTGAGGCAAGCTGGCCCACAGCTGCTACAACTGGTCCATGATATAATGGAAACTGGCGCCAGAACAGAGTTGATGTCCGAGCTGGTGCCAAACATGTTCTATCAAGAACACAGCCAGGGATCTGGCTGGACACGGGAGTACTTCAAATGCAATAACAAGGTAATAGTTATCAATATACCTTGTCTTTTTTTTTTAGACATTTTATAGAGTAATGTACCATGTGTGGACGAGCATTGTCCTGTTGAAAAATGGCACCACCATACTGTCGCATGAGAGTTAACACTCGAGGATGAACTATGTCTGTTATTCACAGTAATGCCATCAGAGTTCCCTCAGTAATTACCAGCCACAAACTGAAGTCACTCTCCGTTGGCTATCCACACCATCAGACCACGAATAACATCGCTGTGCCTCTCCAAAAAAATTGGAGGAATGTGCCTTCTCTTCACATTGCTACCGCAGACTCCAATAATGATTATCCTGGGTAGTGCAAAAATGCGATTCATCACACAACACAATGTGATGCCATCCATCAGCAGTCCATTCACCCCTGACCCCCTCCCCTCCCCATTCAAAACACAACTATTTGTGTAGTGATATTATTAACAGCAGCCTATGCATGGGATGGTAATTCCAGTTGTTGCTTGTCTCCGACCAAAGGGTGCAGGATGACGCAGAATGTTGCATGGAGTTCATTACTTGTTCTCTGATGGCAGGCACAGATGTGAAGGGTTATGAAATGCTTAGTGCATAATACAGCGATCCCTCCTTGTGGTGGTCAGACATGACTGACTGGAATCTCGACGAAGCATACGCTTGCTCTCAAGTTCCCTTACAGTACACCATCACGCCCATGTTACACCCAAATGCCCCATAAATCTCAGTAATATAGGATTCAACCAGCTGGCCTAGTGTAGACCCGCAATGAGGCCCAAAGTCTGTCAGACACCGGTAAAGCTTTCTCAGAGAGTATGCAGCATCTCAGTGTTCTTCAATGATCAGTCAATGTCTGGTGCTGTTCATACCCTTTATATGCCCTACCATGCCCAGCAACAACAGTAAACACGAACAACACTAATGCGCTCTGGCGGTCATTCTACCTGTCATAGAGAACTGCAATTGCGTTCCTTTACATACCTGCCAATGGTGCATAATGTGCAATGTTACACTCACATCTGACCATGTGTTCTGTGCGCTTCACTTTTCTTTTTTTTTTTAATTTTTTTCCTCAGACAGTGTACATATAGTTTCATACAAAAAACAGATGGCTTGCTCACTTATTCCCCTGGCAGTTGAAGGGATTGCAGTTGTGAAGATGGAGGAGGAATAGAAAATTTAAAGTCTTCCACAAACAGAGAACATAGCACAGGCCTTGCAGCTGTGTATGACACATTATTTAAACCATATGACACTTAATATCCGCTCTTCATAATGAACACCAGTCTCCTGAGGGAAATTTTAAGGTTTATTTTCAGCTTTACATCTAAAATAGCACTTTACCACAAAAGTTCTCAATAAACTGGGAAGAGACCATGACAGCCACATTCATAATCACATGATACTCACAAGTCGTATCGCAAGACTTGTGAATGTCAAAAAATATTCCTGTCATCTGTTGTTCATGCAGGAATGAGTGTTATATGTCTGCTTTCAGCAGTACTTCATTGTGATTGTCTTAAGAATATGTCTATTTTTCCTTAATCCAATCTTATAATGGTTAGTAAGATTTCTGGCTTCCAACAATGAGACTAGGCAAAGGCTAACCTGGCACCCTGTGGTAGCGCAAGATAGCTCACTGGGGAGTTGTTTCAACATTCCATACAACCTGAAGTCATGTTTGTGAGAGGCAGCTAATGTATCGAGAAGTTCCCACAAGCATGCCAACTTAGACTACACTGCTTGTAGAGTTAAAATTTGTTTCGTTACTTCCGAACTTCACAGTACCTGTGGAAGGCTAAGCTCTGGCTCTTAAAAATTATAGTGTACAAATGTTGTACCATCATCATCTAGCTACCTCTTGTGGTGGCTTGTGAGTAGTCTGTACTTCAACATGTTATCAGCTAGACTATCCTACCTCTGCCCAAAATCGTCCCTGCTGTCCCCCACATTTTTGTGGCAAGATGGAACAATTCATGACACCCAGAAACTCCTTGTTCTTGCGCGCTCGCGCTCACACACACACACACACACACACACACACACACACACACACACACACACACACACACAGGGTGGTCCACTGATAGTGACCAGGCCAATATATCACGAAATAAGCGTCAAACGAAAAAACTACAAAGAACGAAACTTGTCTAGCTTGAAGGGGCAAAAACCAGATGGCGCTACAGTTGGCTTGCTAGATGGTGCTGCCATAGGTCAAATGGATATCAACTGCATTTTTTAAAAATAGGAACCTCAATTTTTTATTACATATTCGTGTAGTACGTAAAGAAATATGAATGTTTTAGTTGGACTACTTTTTCGCTTTGTGATATATGGCGCCGTAATAGTCACAAACACATGGCTCACAAACAGTTGGTAACAGGTAGGTTTTTTAAAATTAAAATACAGAACGTAGGTGCGTTTGAACATTTTATTTCGGTTGTTACAATGTGATACATGTACTTTTGTGAACTTATCATTTCTGAAAACACATGCTGTTGCAGTGTGTTTATCTGTAAATACCACATTAATGCAATAAATGCTAAAAATGATGTCTGTCAACCTCAATGCATTTGGCAATACAGCGAGTAATTCACCTTTTGTAATGTTCGCATTGCATTGACAATGCGCTGGCGCATGTTGTCAGGCGTTGTCAGTGGATCATGATAGAAAATATCCTTCAACTTTCCCCACAGAAGGAAATCCAGCAACGTCAGATCCAGTGAACGTGTGGGCCATGGTATGGTGCTTCCAACGACCAATCCATCTGTCATGAAATATGCTATTCAATACCGCTTCAACCGCACGTGAGCTAAGTGCCGGACATCCATCATGTTGGAAGTACATTGCCATTCTGTCATGCAGTGAAACATCTTGCCCCAAGGTGGATTTTCTGTTGCCCAATAGTGCATATTATGCCGGTTTACGTTACCGCTGTTGGTGAATGACACTTCATCGCTAAATAGAACGTGTGCAAAAAATCTGTCATCGTCCCGTAATTTCTCTTGTGCCCAGTGGCAGAGCTGTACACGATGTTCAAAATCATTGCCATGCAATTCCTGGTGCATAGAAACATGGTACGGGTGCAATTGATGTTGATGTAGCATTCTCAACACTGACATTTTTGAGATTCCCGATTCTTGCGCAATTTGTCTGCTCCTGATGTGCAGATTAGCCGCGACAGCAGCTAAACCACCTAATTGGGCATCATCATTTGTTGCAGGTCGTGGTTGACATTTCACATGTGGCTGAACACTTCCTGTTTCCTTAAATAATGTAACTACCAGGCGAACTGTCCGGACACTTGGATGATGTCGTCCAGGATACCGAGCACATGCCTGTTGGGCATTTTGATCACAATAGCCATACAACACGATATCGACCTTTTCCACAATTGGTAAATGGTCCATTTTAACACGGGTAATGTATCACGAAGCAAATACCATCCGCACTGGTGGAATATTATGTATGATGATGATGATGATGATGATGATGATGAGTCCCATACTCCTTTACAGAGCGTAGGGGAGCGACGTGGGAGACCCGCGCCGCCTTACTAGGCAAGGTCCTAGTGGAGGTGGTTTGCCATTGCCTTCCTCCGACTGTAATGGGAATGAATGATGATGATGATGAAGACGACACAACAACACTCAGTCATCTCGAGGCAGGAAAAATCCCTGACCCCGCCGGGAATCGAACCCGGGACCCTGTGCTCGGGAAGCGAGAATGCTACCGCGAGACCACGAGCTGCGGACATGTTATGTGATACCACGTACTTATACGTTTGTGACTATTACAGCCCTATCTATCACAAAGCGAAAAAAGTGGTCCAACTAAAACATTCATATTTCTTTATGTACTACACGAATATGTAATAAAAAATGGGGGTTCCTAAATTAAAAAACACAGTTGATATCTGTTTAACCTATGGCAGTGCCATCTAGCGGGCCAACCATAGCGCCATCTGGTTTCCCCCTTCAAGCTAGACGAGTTTCGTTCTTTGTAGTTTTTTCGTTTGATACTTAGTTCTTGAGATATTTGGCCTGCTTTTTATATATATATATATATATATATATATATATATATATATATATATAAAATAAAAAAAACAGTGAATAATTTTATTAGAGCTTACATGGAATTCGATTTAATCTCCTTCAAAGTAATGTCCTTGGTTAGCAATGCACTTATCCAAACACTGAAAGCCTGACTGAAGGGCTTTTTTTGGAAGGGCATTCAGCTGCTCTGTCATGGCCCTCTCAATGTCAGGAATGATCAAAACATTATCCTTTCAGCACAGTTTTAATTTTTGAGAAGAGTCAGAAGTTGCATGGTGCCAAATCTGGTGTGTAAGGGGGATATGGACAGACAGGAACACTTTCTGGCTGAAAACTCATGAATAAAAACCAAGGAGTGGCATAGCGCACTGTTGTGATGAAGAACGAAACCACTGGCCCATTTTTCTGGTCTCTTTCTTTGTACATTGTTTTGCAAACTCTGAAGTATGTTCTTATAAAATTTGGTGTTTACAGTTGTTGCCTTTTGAGCAAACAATTATCACGACTTTGATATGATTTTGACTGGCATTCTTTTGTAAGGCAAGGAGATTCACATGTTTTCCAGTGAGAACACTCAGTTTTCATCTACATCTGAATGAAGATGATCCTTCAACTCTGTGCAAACTGACATACAATTTTCCTTCTGTTCATCACTCAAAAATCTGGGAACAAATTTTGCACTCACTCATCTCATTTGCAAAACATCGGTTAAAATGCTTTGCCAAACTTGTATGAGATGCTAAGTTTTTCGGTAAGCTCTTGAATAGTTATTCACCCGTTTGAATGAACAATTTTTGTCACTTTCTGCAAGCTTTCTTCTGTTTTTGAGGTTAATGGTTGTCCGCAATGTTGCTCATCATCTACCAACTCATTTCCGCTATTAAAACGCTCATACCACTTGTAAGCAGTCTGCAGAGTCACAGCATTATTGCAATACACCAATTTCAACATTTCATGAGTTCATTTTGTAGTTTTTGGAAATCTGAAACAGAATTTAATTTTATGCACTGTTTGAAATCCATGATGAATGACAGATAGGTTTAAATACGACCTTACTCAAGTGTGTCTGGGTGCTGACCGACACATTAGATTGTGTTCCAACTCAACACTGCCTGTCTCAACAGATCAGGCTGTGAGACAAATTACATCAAATGGTTGTAGCATCAGCAACTGCTGCTAAAATTTTTTTTGATCATAACCTTGTATTTCACTCAAATCTACTCAAATTTTGAATGTTGTCTGCACCCAAAATAATTCATCTAACCAAGAATCACTTTTGGTGGTCTGTCTTCAGGTACTGCTCATTCTGAAGGATAGAGCCAGCTTGCAAAGTAATTAGTGGTGAGCAGGTTTGCCACCACTTCCCATTTAAAAAGGACCTGCAAGTTATAGAAAACAAAAGTGTGATCATTGACAGCAAATGACTATGATGCTATGCTAAAATAGGCCATGCTCCTTTTGATTAAAGGCTTTTGTGTTTCATATGAGTGAGCTTCCTGGCAGTTAAACATGGCAGCACACAACTTGCACTGAGAACTCCTGGAAGGAAAAATAGTCTGGTATGTTGATTGATAAGCTTTGAGGTCCTCACAGTCATGAGGTTAATGTGATGGTAAGTACAAAGCATAGTTTTCATCACAGAGCAGTTTTTCTGGAAGCTGAGATTTCGAAGCATTACAATTGGAATCTCCAAATTCCTCTGGTTGAATAGGAAGAGCAGGAAGTTCAAAGAGGTGGATAAGATGGCTGCATTCGTTTATATAGGAAGTTACTGATAAATCTGCATACAGATTATTTGTGTCTGTGATTGAGAGAGATTAAAAATGAAGATAAAAGGAAAAAGTGTCTAAAATGTATTGGTATCTTTTAAATAGGAAGTCCAAATTCATAACAGTGTATAAACTTGCTCGGTGGTCAGTATGAAGTGCATTTTGTTCTCTATGAGGATGTAACAGCAAATAAGATACAAAAAGGTCTGTTGATTTGTGATCGAGTTTAAATTAACATTAATATTGCTAGACTTGGTGTGGAGAACAGGAAAAAAAGGCTCCAGTGAGGACAGCTAATACAGCCTCAGAACAGTGCACTACACATTTTTTTCTGTAGCAAGGAAAAAAGTTATTGTCTTTGGAAAATTGCATTAAAAATAGTTTTACCATCAGTGAAATCAAAGTAAGTTACAAACAATCAACAGAAACTTGATACTTTGCTTTTGGGTTAAAAAATTGCCACATATACGATCTTCCTTTTAATATTATGAAAATAATTTAACTGATTATTACAAAAGCAGCAATGTTCTTAGAGACAAGGCTGATCTACGTGGCATATAGCTAGTTCTGCAACATATAGAGGGAATGAATGTTCACAGTCTTTCATCAAATTAATGCCTCCTATGTTTCCTCACTGTTTCTACGACTAACTGATACACCCATGGTATTGTCTGTAACCCCTCGTCTACTAGCCAGCTCTTATTTCGGTCAAATAATTGTTTCTTTTGTTTCCTATGGCCAACTTCTGAATTCCCTATTGCCTCCAATGAGAGTGCTGGAGATCATCAGTGTGAGCATTCTGTCATCGTGCCAAATGGTGGTGCTGAAGCACCTCCAGAGTTTACAGGTGCTGAAGGACACTCCCCACTCACCAGCTCCACCCGTTTCAGTAAAGCTAAGCCCAGACGATCTGGACCAAGCCTCCTGGAGCGCTCACTATTGAGAAAACCCAAAGACTGTTGCAGCTGTGTAGAACATTGAGGACACAGCAAGCCCATCATCCTATCACTAGTAAATTTTCTAGATTGTTGAACAAATCAGTAGGACATCACAGGAAGATCACAGTCACAAAACATAGGGCATGCACATTATAATGTATGTTTCACATATAAGAGCACTGGTTAGAAATGAAGAGCATATAAGGAAATGAAGTATTAATGGTAATATAATCCACTCAAAAATGTTTTACTCCATCCTAATGATTTGCATAGTACTTTTTTGACTGGAAAATTTTTTCTATACTCTTTTGAACACAATGACCACCGTTTCTTTTTTTTTTTTTTTTTTTAAAAAAAAAAAAAGGGTGCAAAAACAATTTGGGCCATACACACCCATGTCGGAACTGTAGAATATGAAGATGAAAAACAAGTTAAAAGTGACTCCACGTTATGCCCAATCAACTGAAGGAAAGTCAGCTAAAAGGGGGAAGTTGGAGAAAGGTCCATAAAATACACCATAGAGACAACAGACGTCCTGATAAAAAGTAAAATGCGGCTGACAGCTCATGCATCAGTCGCTAAAACAGCCAATAACTCAGATGGCAAACATAAATTAGAACATAAGTGGTTAAAAAATAGGGCATTCTGTCTGGAAATGGTGAACCATCAAAGATTGAGCACAATGAGTACAAAGTGGTGCGGATCACAACCTAACAAATGGCAATGGCTAAAAGAACAGTGCCAATGTGCAACCTAGTTAAAATGATCTCCTCACGGCAAGAGGACGTCAGCCAAGCCGATGAGAGGGGTTTAATTCGCTGGAGCTTGTTCCCATGAAGGGAAGACCAGTGGTGATGCCAAAGTAACACCACACGCTGACAGACTGCAACATAGTGATCATTGGAGGGAATGGAAGAACTAGTGAGCCTAGGTACGAGAACTGCAGCCTTGGCAGCAGCATCAGCGGCCTCATTGCCCGTCAGACCACCGTGATCGTGAAAGCTTTCCTGGACCCGTTGCACGAACGGATATATGTTGTAGAGCACACAGAAGCTCTGAAGAGCATTGAGAGAGTCAGAGCAAATGACACAATTGAAAAGCTTGTGTCGCCGGATGTACTGCATGGCCTGATAAAGAGCGAAGAGCTCCGCTGTAAATACTGAGCAGTGTTTCGGCAGTCGATACAGAAAATAGTGGGTGCCAATGATGAAGGCACACCAAACACCATGATCAGTCTGAGAGCCATCAGTGTACACAAAGGTACTATTGTGAAGTTCCGTGCGAAGGTCAAGAAACTTATGGCGATAGAGCGATTCTGGGGTAGTGTCCTTAGGAAGCGAATGGCATCCAACGTGAACATGGGCCGCCGCACGAAGCCAAGTTGGTGTAGGGTTCACAAAGACTGGGAAAGTGGCAGATTGCATGAAGTCTACCAGAGCAATAGCCAGGCGGTACCAGAGAAGAGAGACACATCCCACAATGGCGATCAAAGGAGTCATTGAAGAAGGAGGCATAAAATGGGTGGCCAGGCATGGCAGACAAATGGCATGCATATCTGCTACGGAGAAAACCATTGTGGTATGACAGCGGTGGTCTGGTAGCTTCTGCATACAGACTCTCAACTGGGCTAGTGTAAAAGCTGCCAGTGGCCAAACGGATGCCATGATGGTGGACTGTATTGAGACGGTGTAAGATGGGCAGATGTATGAATGAAACTCCCATAGTCTAGTTTCGAACAGACAAGGGGCCAATACAAACAGGGGAAGATGGTCTGATCCGTTCCCCAGGAAATACCACTGAGGAGATGTAGGGCGGCCAGGTAAGATGTGGGAGGACCAAAACAGTTTATCAAGCATGAGCCCCAGGTAATAGGTTCAATGAATGGAAGAGCAATAGGTTCAAGATGTAAAGGTGCTGGAAGAAACCAATTGTGCCACCAGAAATTCATACAAATGGTTTTGTCAGTGAAAAAGCAAAAGCCAATGTCGATGCTCCACAAGTAAAGACAATTGGGACTATGCTGAAGACAATGCTGAGGAGATAAGTCTGTGGAGAATAGGTGGCAAAATTGTCAACCAAAAGGGAGACCGTGATGCCCTGTAGGGAAAGGTCACGATAAGGTTAATGGCAATAGCAAAGAGGATGATGCTCAGGACGGAAACCTGGGGCACACCATTTTACTGGATAACAGTGTCTGAGCCGGCCGCGGTGGTCTAGCAGTTCAGGCGCTCAGTCCGGACCCGCGGGACTGCTACGGTCGCAGGTTCGAATCCTGCCTCGGGCATGGATGTGTGTGATGTCCTTAGGTTAGTTAGGTTTAAGTAGTTCTAAGTTCTAGGGGACTGATGACCACAGATGTTAAGTCCCATAGTGCTCAGAGCCATTTTGAACAGTGTCTGACTAGGCAGAACCCTCATGTACCTTGAAAACTTGGTCTTTTAAAAATCCCTGAAGCAAATGGGACAGGTGGCCTCAGAAGCACCACTTGTAGAAAGCACAGAGGATATCATTCCTTCAGCAGTTGTCATAGGCTTTCTCCAAATCAACAAACATGGACACAATCTGGTATTTCTGCAGAAAACCGTTCATTACATGGCTCGACAAAGTGACAAGATGTTCAACTGCACAATGGTGTGCTTGAAATCCAAATTGTGCAGTGGTTAGTAAATTGTGAGACTTGAGCCATCATACCAGCTGGGCACGAATCATACGTTCCATCACATTGCAAACACAGCTGGTAAGAGAAATGGGGCAATAGTGAGAAGGCTGGGCTTAGGTATGGTTATGACAAGTGGCTTCATGCCAGCACCTGGTAAATGTGCCCTCTGCCCAGATGCAATTGCACGTATGAAGGAGAAAGTGCTTGCCTGCAAGAGAAAGATGCTGCAACATCTGAATGTGAACAATGTCTGGCCCTGCAGTGGAGGACCAGGGTGAAGTGAGAGCATGATCTAGCTCTCTCATAGTAAAAGAGGCATTGTAGCACTCATAATTATGAGAAGATTTGGGTATCGCCCAAGTTTTGTCCACTCGTTTTTGATGAAGGAAGGCAGGGTGATAGAGGGTGGAGCTCGAAACCTCCCCAACATAGCGCCCCAAGATGTTGGAGATAGCAATAGTGTCCACCATGACATTACCTGCTACTGTCACGCCAGAAATCAGGGAATGAACCTTGGTCCTAAGAGTTGTCGGAAGTTGTCCCACATGATGGAAGAGGGATTGGAACTATTAAAAAGTACTAGTAAATGAAATCCACCTAGCTTTTTTGCTGTGCCAAAGAACGTGATGACTCTGCACTTGCAACTGTTTGTAACAAATACAGTTCGTCATCGTAGGATGATGGTTAAAAATAGAGAGAGCATGTTTTTGCATGCAAATTGCATTGTGGCATGCCTCAGTCATCAAGGGACCAGGAAACAGTGCTGTAAAGATGAAGTTCGAGGAATGGAATGTTCTGCAGTGGTGAGGGTAGTGTTCATAAGGTATTCGACTTGTTCATCACAACTGGAGAAATGTCATTTGTTGAAGGTCGCCAGGGAGGAGTAGAGCCTCCAGTCGACCTTAGAAAGCTGCCATTTGGGTGAGCACATAGCTAGAGAAGGAGTGCAACGACCACTGCTTTCAGCCATCTGTTTAACAGAGGTGGAAGTAAACCAGTATTCGCACAGCAGTTCAGTGGAATGGGGCTGTGACTCCAATCGTCAGCAGAAAATGCAGCTTGTGCACACTGTCCATTCTGTCAACATGCCACAAAGAGTCATTTTAACCTTCGACCCTACACTCATTGTTACTTTACAGCAAGAAGATTTGACAGCACAGGAAGTTGCCCACTGCAATGGTGTACACAATAGCAAATTCGTCTGAACATTCAACTCCTACTGTGAGGTATAAAACACTGAAGATCTGCCTTGTAGTAATAATCTGTAGTTAACAGCGCCCGCAAGTTATCACTGCCTGCAAACTGTGGCTAACAGGTACTCCAAGGAGAATGCAACAGGACCGCGTGCTGCATTTTTTGAAGCAAATGGAGGCCAGTTCAACCCACACAGCATAGAACCATTGGGACATAATCACTTTGGCCTGTAATTGTTAGAAACAGCAGTACATATTTCCCAGAACCTTGCTGCGTGAAGAATGTTAAGTGAGGAAAAACCTGTAACAGAACCCGCATTAATGGTGTTGAGTGCAGAATTTGTTTGAGGCCAAATGATCATTGTAGAAGAAAGTGTAGATAATCAAGTGTAATTGTACATTTCAGACATGCAGTTCCGTAAGTTCTGCACGAATGTGGGCCCGTCTTATCACTTCCACTACCTGCTGATGTAAATCCAACAGAGCATGCCTGGGACCAGCTGAAATTTGGAATTTGTCATGGCAGGAATCCTCCTGGCACACAGTATGACTTCTGGAGGACAACTGCCACGAAGCAGGACAGGCTCAAGCAGCAAGGTCTTGACCACCTTGGGCCAGCATGCCAAGCATTCCAGTGTATTACAGTGCACAGTACAGAGAGCAGTGATATTGTCTGTTACCTGACAATATTTTTCTTTTACACATATGTGTAATGATATATAGTTCTGAACTAAACTTTGGATATTATTTTGTTTTTGTTTCACAGTAAAGTTACTTTTTAAATTTCATACGGCTTGTTTTTCATTTCTTCCCAAGTCTATTCATTGATATGCAGATGATGCAAAACATTTTTTGAGCAGTTTATACCAAAAGTTATTAATTACATTTATATTATCATGAAACAATTTTATAAAATAATCCTGATCTAATTACGCACTTCCAAAAGCAATTTTGCATCCGGATATTAAGAGGTAACATTGACTGATCTTATAATCACTAAACACTGGCTAGATGACCAAGAATTTCCCATTTTTTAAGCTTTCATAAAATTAATGAAGGAGAGACTTTCTGGTGTCAAAGCTAGGACTGTTGATATTTTTAAAAACATCGGGAATCCACTACATCAATAGCAAAAAAAAGTATCATTATCGGCTCTCGATATATCAGAAACAAGTATTGAAATTTCAACGAAAAAAATATCAACATACCGGCCTATAAAAATATCGGCTGCACATTGTAAATATGCCACTTTTAGATCCGTATATTTAAGTATTGATTTATTATTCGATATTCTGTAAATCAACAAGTTTGCAGCCTGCCTATCCCCCTTAGAGCAAGAACTGAAAGGAAAATGATGCATCTTCGTGCTTGGCAACAACCACTTCACTAATAATGGTAACTGAAAGTAAGTGACAATAGAAGGTGTCCAATGTGTCCGTCATTCAGTTTTGTCACATATTGGATCTGTCTAGGATACCTCCCTGTTTTTTCGTTTCTGCCAGCGCCAGTTACCTAGCAGTTATAATGTTGAAATTGCATGGTGAAACTAAATGTTGCGGTTCCTGTTGGTAGCGCAAAGAGCTGATTACGTAGTTATTTCCCCTCGCAAGTCTACGCCCGCCACAAAGACCAATCTTGCCATGTGAAGAAATAGCACACGAGTTGCACTAAAAGTTGTTTTTAACCACGACTAGTGTGCTATTTCTTCACGTCAGAAATCCTGTTATTCCATTCACACCGTCCACCCCCAATAGTGCAATCAGACTACTACTCCTGTGCCACATATACTTGCTCCCCACAGTCAAAGACTGAACATGATGAAAATTCAAAAGGCAGTAAGGTTCCTTCACACACTGAAAGTAAAATTATGCTCTACTATACTTTCAATAGAACAACTTTAAGTATTTATCAAAAATTGTGAAAAAAAATATGATATAAAATAAAAATATTGGCACTGGATATTGTCATTTTGGCATTCAAATTTTATTAAACATACTCTGTCATTTTCCTTTGAGACCAGATTTCCCTGCATTTATTTAGATGAATCAGCTGTAAACACAGCACTGGAACAAGAAATCCATATGGACCCACCAATGATGATACTAGACTCCATTACACTTATGAAGGCGGTTCAAAAAGACACACAATATTGTCAATCTCCAATTCCTGAGCATTATAAATGCTAACTTGCTTGCAAGCATCCATACACTATATGGTAACCTAGTTTGTCAGGCGCAGTCCAGAGCATTGTTGCTGCTAATTGTTTTAGAAACTATGTAGAGATCACTCAAAGCAAAGCACCCACTTTTCCCCATTGACACACGCATATAATTCAGGAGACGATCAGCCTGAACTGGAGGACAGACAATCCTCTCCTTATCAAAAACAATTTAACAACCTTTCTGAAAGTCATAGCATGACTACCTCATTCTGTGTTTATATCTAAAAACAAAGATGATGAGACTTACCAAACAAAAGCGCTGGCAGGTCGATAGACACACAAACAAACACAAACATACACACAAAATTCAAGCTTTCGCAACAAACGGTTGCTTCATCTGGAAGGAGGGAAGGAGAGGGAAAGACGAAAGGATGTGGGTTTTAAGGGAGAGTGTAAGGAGTCATTCCAATCCCGGGAGCGGAAAGACTTACCTTAGGGGGAAAAAACGACGGGTATACACTTGCACACACACACACACACACACACACACACACACACACGCACACACACATATATATCCATCCGCACATACACAGACACAAGCAGACATTTGTAGAGGCCTTTACAAATGTCTGCTTGTGTCTGTGTATGTGCAGATGGATATGTGTGTGTGTGTGTGTGTGTGTGTGTGTGTGTGTGTGTGTGTGTGTGTGTGCGTGCGCGCGCGAGTGTATACCTGTCCTTTCTTCCCCCTAAGGTAAGTCTTTCCGCTCCCGGGATTGGAATGACTCCTTACACTCTCCCTTAAAACCCACATCCTTTCGTCTTTCCCTCTCCTTCCCTCTTTCCAGATGAAGCAACCGTTTGTTGCGAAAGCTTGAATTTTGTGCGTATGTTTGTGTGTCTATCGACCTGCCAGCGCTTTTGTTTGGTAAGTCTCATCATCTTTTTTTTAGATATGTTTTTCCCGCGTGGAATGTTTCCCTCTATTGTATTCATTCTGTGTTTATTTATAGTTGCAACAATAACAGTCTGCTTGAGATCCATGTAGCAAGTATAAATAATATCACCAAATGGCAAGAGGAAAATACACTGAGGTGAGAAAATCTGTAAGATACTTTCTAATATTCTGTCAGACCTCCCCCTGCCTAGTGTAGTGCAGCAACTTGACATGACTTAGAGTCAACAAGTCGTTGCAAGTCCCCTGTAGAAATAATCAGCCATGCTGCCTCTACAGCCATTCACAGCTGCAAAAATGTTGCTGGTGCAGAATTTCGTGCACAAACTGATCTCTCAATTATGTCCCGTAAAATGTTCGCTGGAAATCATATGGGGTGATCTGGGTGACCAAATTAATCATTTGAATTGTCAACAGGCTCTTCAAACCAATTGCGAACAATTGTGGCCTGATGACAGTGCATTGTCATCCATAAAAATTCCATCTTTTTTGGGAACATGATGTCCATGAACGGCTGTAAATAGTCTCCAAGTAGCTGAACATAAACATTCCCAGTCAATGTTTGGTCCAGTTGGACCAGAGGACCCAGTCCATTTCATGTAAACACAGCCCATTCCATTATGGAGCCACCACCAGCTTGCACAGTGCCTTATTGACAAATTGGCTCCATGGCTTCATGGGGTCTTCACTACACTCAACCCATACCATCAGCTCTTATCACCTATCAGGACTCATCTGATCAGGCCACAGTTTTCCAGTCATCTAGGGTCCGACCGATGTAGTCATGAGACCAGGAGAGGCGGTGCAGGCAATGTTGTGCTGTTAGCAAAGGCACTCATGTCACTGTTGTCATAGCATTTTAATATCAAATTTCACTGCACTGTCCTGATGGATATGTTTGTCATATGCCCCACATTGATTTCTGCAGTTATTTCAAGCAGTGTTGCTTGTCTGTTAGCACCGACAGCTCTACATAAACACCACTGCTCTCAGTTGTTAAGTGAAGCCTGTCAGCCACTGCATTGTCTGTAGGGAGAGGTAATGCCTGGAATTTGGTATCCTCGGCACACTCTTGTTACTGTGGATCTCAGCATATTAAATTCCACAACAATTTCTGAAATGGAATTACCCCATGCATATAGCTCAAACAAGCATTCCACATTCTAAGTCTGTTTATTCCAGTCATGTGGCCATAATCACATCAGAAACATTTTCACATGAATCACCTGAATACAAACGACACCTCCACCAATGCACTGGCCTTTTGTATCTTCTGCATGTGATACCACCACCATCTGCATATGTGCATGGCGCTATCTCATGTCTTTTGTCACCTCAGTGTGCCCTGACCAGTTATCAAAACAGTGTGCACAGAAAACTGTCAGTATGGCTGGAAACCTGAAAATGTGCAGTCTAACAAGATTGTTGACAGGCTGGAATTTTCATGCTCTATGGGTAAAAAGCTACAAAACATGCACAACCTGACTCACCAAAGCATTTTCACCTTTGTTCTTGGAATGAGTCTCACATGAAATGTATTTCAGTTGGGTTACTATCATGAAGGAACACTTTCGTGCAACACTGAAAAGCTCACAACTATGGAAGGACTGACAGAATGCATTTATCTTAGCATTTAGTCTTATATTATCAAATTAGAAGTCACTTGGAGCTGTTTTAGTTTGGAAGGCTACCTATGTAGCTACACAAAATAACAAACAATGATGATCTGATAGCTAATAATAATATAAGTACAACCACACTTTTATGCTAACAGCCTAAATGAGACTGTAAGTCCAGAATAACAGTGAGGTTTGTATTAAATGGAGTTAAAACTTAATGTAAACTGCATCATTTGTGTAATACTAAGGTTGTGTGACAAATGGGAGCAACAGTAACACTAAAACAGAAAGAAACAGCATGAAGTGGTACCTGCGAAGAAATATTATCAACAATTAGAATAGGATTTCTATGTAAATATAAGGAAAACAAAGAGTGATGGAAATAGCATCTTTATTATTTTCCCCAACAACTATCATGTTTCATGTCAACAATTCCTCTTGTTTCTGAGTTACTGATACAAAGAGATTTTCTTGCCACGTCTTTGCCATTCTGTTTTACTTTTTGAAAACAAATTTAAAAGATGTTTCATACAATTTACATTGCTGTTGTACAATGGATCATTTATCTGAAAATCTAAGTAAGAATTCTTGTCAGTCAATAAGATACATATGTCAGCCTCTCACTGAGCATTAGCTATCATCCACATGTATGATCACTCTGTACTATCACAATCTTCACTGACATCTGTATCAAAAACAACATGTTTTTAACTGAAGGTAATAACACATTTCCATTACATGCATGTGTATTTCAGTCATCTAGGGCGCCAACACAGAAAGGCATGACCAGGAGTAAAATATTCCACCTCAGAGAAGCAGCTTCAAATGTAATTACCAAAGTTATCCACTTCTGCGCTTATTTTTCACGGCTAACACTACGTTTGAAGGTCATGGAACGAAGTTCTTGGCCTGCCCTACTTCTGCTTGCAGAAATTGGGCGTAAAGACGGCGAAGGAGATGGGCTTGTTGAAGGTGAATCCTGTTCCAGGCTACTACCAGTAACTGCACTTTTTTCACGTTCTTTACGCTGCATACTGAATCTTCCCATACCTGGTCTGTAGATTTCAATACTTGGTCGATCCTGCAAGGAAAACCAATTTTGCACATGATTTCATTTGTTCTCATTTGGACAAGAAATTTATTAAAACTTTTATTCTACACTGGAATAAGCTATGCCCAAAATGCACTTCTAAGCAGAAAGAACAACCAAGGTATTGAAACTAGCCTGTCAGGATGTTTATTATTTGTGGTTTTCATCTCTTACCCTTAGGAATGTGGCATTACAACTCCATTTAAATTCTATACAAAAGAAAAAAATGCTGAAACTGTAGTCCTTTGTTACAAAACACAACACAGATGACAGAGAATGGCCTCTCCATCCAAACAGAAAAAAATTCACAAGTACACACAGCCCCAACCTGCAGTTCTTTCCACTATGTTTCATCACTCTATGAATCCTTCCATTATTTTCATCGTCCCCTGCCCTCCTCCAAAATCATTCCTACCCTTTCAAATCTAGACCACCATTGAGTCCGGAGAATTAAACACAAGCAATCACTGACTTTGTAATTATGTGACAATCAACACTTCACTTCATCTTAAAAGTATCACAATCATTATTTACACTTTATAGTAAAATTAGCACACAGAGGTCTTGAATGACAGTGTGTGTATAAAAAGTAGAATCCTTATCTCAAAAGACAGACCAAATGACACAAAGAAACAGGTTTCACGCATGATATTTTATTTGCTGTTAAGCTGACACATTGTCTGATTTACTATGAGCTGAGTCAAATGAAAATGTAAATATATTCCTTTTTTAATTTTTATTGTTCACACATGGCGCAAAACTATATCCCTCTTCGACATAGTCTCACCCATCCCCTCTGAAAGTTCATCAGCATTTACAAAGAGCCTAAATTGTTGTATAAGAGAAATCTTTTGGGATCTTCATAATCACACATGCTCCACGTGGCATACCTTTCCAATAGAGTGGCACTTCTTCCAACCCAGAGCTTCTCTGACTGGATCAAACATATCAAAATAAATCTGGGAAAGATGTGGTGTTGAGTATAGTTGATGCTGAAGACACTCAAAATTCTAGTCTGCTATTGTTGCTAAATGGCCCGTGCAATGTCAGGTTGCAACACAACACCTGCAGACCACAATCTACTTTGTTTCAATCTGACTGCAGACCAAAGATGATTTTTAATGTCAGCAGTTGCAAAGTTTTACCAATTTAAGGCTACTGGCACCATTTTTTATTTTTTACTGCTACACTTACAATTTTTATTTGACCCTCCTTCATGGGGAAAAAAAGTTATTTATCATTCCGTGTTCAGAAATCTAGGAACAGAATTTTTTCAACATACCTTAACACTGAGTATTTCCACTTTGAACTTTTACATGTGTAAACTTAACCTGTGAGCCTGTGCATACACACTGGCTCTTCATATTCCTCATATGAATGTTAACAGCATATATAATAATTGCCATTGCATTATACACTTTACTTACCTTATTTCTAATTCTTCTCTCAGCACGAGGATCTCTCTTACTTTCTGATTCTGTAATATTTCCAGATGCGTTCCCCGAAGTTGTGGAAGAGACTGAACTATCATTACTTTTTACATCTCTGGATTTGTTCACAGACTGGTCATCTCTCAGTTCACAGTTGTCACAAGCAGACATTTCATTTTCATTTATATTTTGCACACTGTCTGCTTCCTGGTCTTGATTTTCTCCATTCTCTTGATCTAGTGTCTGTTCTTTTTCTTCCTTGCAGCTGACTGCTTCCTCATCTGTGTTAATGTTGTGGCTGTCTGTATCATTTTCTCCACAGTCAGGAAGGATCATCCCATTTTCTGGGTTGGTACTTCCTTTTTGTCCATTATTGTCATCAAATTGGTAGGTTTTTCTGTCTTCAGCTCTGCTAACATTCTTGGAAACAGCCTCCTCAGTTAATAAATTGTCCGGTTTATCAGTTTTTTCATGCACTACAGTATCTATGCGCTTGCTGTTTGAATCAATACAAACATTAGTAAAATCTAGTGAATTACTTCTTTTCAGTGGCTGACCAGCTTTCGTTCTTATATCAACAATTATTTTTTCATTGGGCTTAACTTGAGATGACTGGTTACTGCCATGTCCACCCACAGAACTGCTTCTCTTCACAGATTTCTTGTTATCCTGCTGACTAGCCGTTCCTTCAACAATGTCTAATTGTGCACTATTATCTTCCACACCAGACACTGCTTCCTGTTCAGTTTCTTCATGACACTGTTCCTTATTTTCTTTGTCCTCTGAGGCACCATCAGTAGGCTCTCCAGGGTCATCGACTAGTTTCTTAGCACTGATGTCTTTTTCTTGAACTTTGCTGTCTATAGATTTTTTCCTTGTCTCTGATTCACTATGTGAATTAGATGACCTCCTGTGTTCATTGCCATAGCCACTCCTCTTATGTTCTGTATCTTTTCCGTATGTGTATCTGTCATGTCTTCTTCCTTCATTTTCTCGATAACTTCTCCTGTTTTCTGACTCTTTAATATTTTTATCATCTTTGCTACTGTGTCTTTCATTACCACCCTTTCTATCTATATCTCTCATTTCCTTATAAGATTTTCTGGGATGTGTGTCCTTTGAAGAAACAGATTTATCGAGTTCTTGACTGGCATGAGCATCCCCAGATTTTGTATTCTGGTTCCTCTCATTTACAACCTTCTTCCGTTGGTCATCTAATAATTTTCTATGTATTCTCCCTTCAGCAAGTTTTTGTCGTTCATCTCTGTAGCTTTTTGGCCCACTTTCCCGGCTCTTCACATCACGTGTCCTGTGAAAATTGATTTACTTTTAGTGACAGGAAGAAAGACATATGAAAGAAAGGGCTGTGTACAAGTGCAAAATTATCACAAACATTAACTGGGGGCCATGTACATGTGCAAAATTATCACAAACATTAACGTATCATAAGTCTTGTTTTTCTTATTGATGTGAAAACACTCCACTTAACATCTTCCGTGCCAGTTTTTGTTGGCTTTTATAATATGCAGTTAATGAGTGCACTACAGCTGCCCATTTTCTGCTAATTAATAATGGTATAAAACTTGGGCTGGCTTGTTAAATAAATACAGAAAAGCCCTTCCCTTACTTAGCAATTTTTGCAGGAAAAGGTGAGACTTGATGGCTTCAAATTTTCAAATCAAAATATATTCGTGTTATAACTTACAGAGATATTTGCAGCAGCCAAAGACCCGAAGGAAATTAAACTATGAAGAGTACACTAGGGACTCCATCTACAAAATAAAAGCCATTCAAAATCTTATAAGAATCCACCACACCAGCTTAATCCAAGAAAGTGTCTCTTTGGAGCAAAAGAAATCAAAATACTTGGGCACCTTGTTCAAATGACCCAGAAAAGATGAGAGCTATAACGGAATTTCCAATTCCTTAAAGTATTAGAGATGTGAGAAGCTTCCTTGGATTGTGTCCTTATTACCGTTGGTTTATCAAAGACTTTCGTATCAAAGCCAGGCCATTCCAAGAGTTGTTAAAAGCTGATGCCAAATTTATCTGGGATGGTGCTCAACAAGATTCTTTCAATGTCCTGAGAAAAGCTCTGATGACTGACCCTGCACTTGGTCTGTATGATGAGAGAGCACCTACAGAGCTACACACAGATGCCAGTTGGTATGGGATCGGCGCTGTTTTTGTGCAGATTTTGGATGGAAAAGAGTAGGTTATAGCCTATGCTTCTAGAACACTTACAAAATCCGAGAGAAACTACTCAACTACAGAAAGAGAATGTCTTGCTGTTATCTGGGCCATGTGCAAATTTCGACAGTATCTCTATGGAATGCCATTCACAGTTCTTACAGACCATCATTCACTTTGTTGGTTGACAGGTCTTAAGGATCCAATAGGACGACTCACCAAGTGGGCGCTACGTCTTCATGAGTATGACATTACTATAGTGTACACAGGTGGAAGAAAACACCACGATGCCAACTGTCTCTCAAGAAATCCTGTGCAAGATCATCAAGACTTTGATGAAGATAGTGACTGTCTCGCTGCACTCCAGGATCTCTCTGCTGAGCAGAAGAAGGGTGCCAAGATATCTCAAATTATGCTTGCCTTAAATCAGTCAGAGGATGGGAAAGGACAATTTAAGGTAGTTTATGGATTACTTTGCAAGAAAAACTTTGATCCGCTTGGAAAGAGGTGGTTACCGGTGATTCCAAAACACATGCGCTTAGATGTTGTACAGAAATTCCATGACACACCTGAGGCCAGATGTTTAGGATTTATTAAGGCATATGATAGGATCCACAAGAGATTTTTCTGGCCAGATTTATTTAGGAGTGTCCGTTACTATGTGTCGCACTGTCGAGAGTGCCAGACAAGAAAGGCAGTTCCTCAGAAACCACCTGGCCAACTCATACCAATTCCACGAGCCGAAATGCCTTTCCAGCGTCTTGACATTGACCTCCTCAGAGGATTTCCAATGTCTGCTAGTGGCAATAGATGGATTATTGTTTGGATTGATTATCTGACGCATTACGCCATTACAGAAGCCGTGAAAACATCCAAAGCATTTGAGGTAGCCAAATTCATTGTGGAAGGCATTGTATTAAAACACGGTGCCCCAAGGTCATCAATTATGGACTGAGGAATAGTTTTTCAATTGAATCTTCTGACAGAGATAAACCATCAGTGGAACATTGCTCATCACATGACGACTGCCTACCAACCACAAACTAACAGGCTTATTGAACACCTTAATAAGACCTTGGCCAACATGCTATCAATGTTCGTCAATGTTGAGCAGAGCAACTAGAATGAGGTGCTACCTTTTGTGACACTTGCCTACGACACCGCCAAACAAGACACCACAGGATTTACACCATTTTTCCTGGTGCATGGGCGTGAGGCAACGATGATGGACACTGTGTTTCCGTTACGTCCTGATGACGTGGATGACGACTACATTGGCCAGGTGTTAACCAGAGTTGATGAAGCTCGGCAGTTAGCTCGACTCTGCACACTGCAGGCTCAAGAAAACAATCGCCACTGCCCTGTTGTCTACCAGCCTGGTGACCTCGTCTGGACCTTCACTCCTGTTCGGAAGGTTGGTCTCTCTGAGAAGCTCCTCAGGCGCTACTTTGTACCTTATAAGGTTGTAAGACAGTTGTCCGATGTTACGTATGAAGTTGAAGATTTCGACCCTGACGCAAGACGATGGATCAGAGATACGATCCACGTCCTTCAAATGAAGCCCTATAAGGATCCTGCAACCCAGGGTAAATTTGAAGCTCCAGCAACAGGCAACAAGCGGAAAGGTAACAAAGAATGTAGCAGCAAGGGAAGTTCTAAGAAGATCACCGCCAGGGCGAACATCAGTCATCGAGAGTCGGAGTATGCAGAACTGATGACTCGTTCCCAGACTAGGAGGATGTAACACCGAGATGCTGTTCTCTTAAGGAGGGAGCAATGTCACAGAAGAAGCTGAGTAGCAGCGTGGTGTAGTGGATATGATACTAAACTGTTCCATCGAGTTCAAAACTCACCTGGACTGTACAATTTTAATTTCTATATTCGGTTCGAGCACATTCTAGAAGTATCCACAAACGGCAAGAATCATTGTATTGGAATGTTCTATAGCTGTATATATACTCTATTTGTTCTGACCGGAGGCAGTTTGCTCTGCGCTCTTGTATGTGCAAGTGCTGAATAAGCCTGCGCTAGGTGAAGTTAGTGTTAGTCATTCATCCACTTACACCTTCCTCTACGTGACAATATGATATGCAGTGTATTTTCAAATATGTGTAATTGCTGTGCAAAATTCAAACTTTATTCTCAGTGATAAACTATATTTGATTTAAGACATATTCTTGATAACTTTCAAGTGTTTTGAACACTGTGCACAATACATTTCACAGTAAATCAACAGCTGCAAGCTGAACCTGTGTGTTCTGCAAAATTTTTTCAGCCATATCTAGTTCTGAAAATGGCCCTAACGGCAGTGTAAGTTCACCTGTAGTTAGTACAATACTTCCATCTTTCTTTTATGACTGCACTGTGAACATAGCTTTACAAAGTATAATCATGAGGCGCAATAAAGTGTTGTGTGCACATTACAACTGTAATGTGTTCCATTTTGTTGTGCCCTTCAGTAGCAGTATAGTGAGATGCATGTACTTAGACAGCTGCAAGCCAAGGGATGGCCTTATGAAGGGACCTGGTCTAAAACCGGTGGTCATTTACGTAAATAAAAGTGTGATTGTAGACTAATGATTTTTCCTGACTGTGTTGGTTGCTGATCCAATCAACAGTGTTTGGGAAATATGTTACTAGTAATTACCACTGTAAATGGAAATGAAGTTGGCTTAGTATTAACTATATATTATGGAATGTACAGGTATAACTGGTTATTATTTGGGGTAAAAGCATGCCTCTCATATTCCAAAGACATTTGGAACAGCTCATCCAAAGAATAACACAATGTGTAAACTGCCTAGATGACATCACAGGAGCAGCATGTTACAAATTTAGAAGTTTCTTTCAATAGATTCCAGTCCAACTGCATTCACAGTCAACTGCAAAATACACTTTCTTTGTTTATTGTTAAATATTTAAGCCATAATCTCAGCAAAGTGCATCTTAAGCCAGTGGCTAAGTACATCACAGAAGAAAATAGTCTGTGAGACCATAAAAATGTAAAATAATACAATCCATCTTCAGTAAAGTGACATACAATGGAAATTTTATTCCTTAGGACACCCAAACAGAGCAACCATTGATCTGGTTGTCCAAAAAAGATATTGCCTTTTACTGGTCCACAAACTGCTAGAAGGTCTTCTTATAATTAAGAAAGTGTGTTACATTTGCTTCTGCCTAGCAACCTTCATGCCATTTAAAATGCTTACATCATGAAAAGGTGCACTGCAACATGGTACCTGCACACTGTTGATGCACTGAATGCTGATGCCATTTAACAATTGGTGGTGTATGCCTCTAAAACATTATCAATGTTGCAATAAAAATTTTCCCAAACAGAAATGGAGGCACAAGGCCTTAATTATGGGCAAAAAAGTTTCATTTATACCACTAAGGGACCAAGTCCCACCTGATTATAGCCCATAAACTATTGATCTCTCTGCTCAGCCTTCAGTCAAACAAGCAGAGAGATCAGCGCAGCACCTATGGATGTAGGTCTTGTTTCTTTGTAATTAGCATGATACTCATTACATGCCCAACTCTCAACATTTCGAGGCAGATGCACTCTCCCACTTGCCGAGGGCACCCGACTACAATTTTGACATAACTGAGGCACTGTGTTACCAAATAGAAGACAACATGCAATTGACGTGAATTTCTCATAATCACTAATGAAGGAGCTCAATTCATGAGGCAAGATATAACAATCTGAAGGGTGAGATTCTGTTCTATGGAAGTGAATCAAACAATTGGCAAAGGAAATAGATCCAGTGCATTGAATAATTTTTTTCTGTGTGACACCTATTAAATATCAGCACTGGAGTACTACTGTGGAATACAGATGAAGCTTATTGCAAGGATTGTTCAGGCCCAAACAGCAAGCCCACATGAAGCTGCTCCTGTTTAGCCTTTATACGTATGGCCTAAACCACACCACCATTGAGAGTGGGTAAATTTATATTATAATGGACAGCTCAAGAGGGCAATTTGATTCTGGGTGGTTGATGCTACCTCAAATTCACTGTATGACAATGCTTACAACACAAGTACTGACACAGGCCTTATCAAATATCTTTCTTACAGAAGGAACTCCTGAAATAACAGTGTGACAGTTGTCTGCAATTAGAATCATCTGAGTTTCAGTAATTTTGGGGGTGTAACAGTATCCAACACCTGACCACTGCTCTGTTCCATCAAATGTCCAATTCATGGGTGGTGCAACAGTGTGATCTGATGAAAAACATGATGTTGTCAGTGTAATCCAGCATAGCTGACAAGATTCCTCAGATATTTTAGGTCCAGATATGGCAACGTCGGCAGCCCAGTCATATGGGCCCAGACATTAGATGCACCCAGGCCAGAGCCCACAGATGAGGCATCATCATTACACAGGGTTGCACGTTTAGCACAACACCAGGGTGCCATTATCAGCAACAAATGTTACAAGTCAAAACTTGTCAGAGCCAGGATCTGCCAACACAATCAGCTCCAGCCACGATACTAAGAAGAGCAGAAACTTCAGCAAGCTCACCCAAAGCTGAATTGCTACATACATGTACCACTGCATGCCAACTCCCACTTAGCCCCCCTCCAACCACCTTTCCGGCAGCTATAGGCTCAGGTCCACACACTCATATCAGCCTATTCATTACTATAACCAGTGTACGTGGCACAGGTCAGAGTGACATCTAGTTGTTGCCAGCTGTTGTCCACCTGGCACGTCACACTGAATGTTCAATATTTTAGAGGAGATACAGGCTTAGACATAAAACATGGCTGCTGGCCAGCCATCACAGAGACTAATTCTAAATCATTCACATAAAGTGCCAATAAAACAGGCTGCACTTCAGAATTCTAAGTTCTTTGTACAATCTGGCAACACTGTAGGTTACCAAAGTGTCTGGAGGAAGTGTAGCCTTCCACTTGAGGTATTACAGTGCTGTATCTGCTTTCAGTCTAGTAGAAAATGTTTGCAATGTACACAAAATCGTGAGTTCTAGCCCATGACTTCCTTCATTATTTAAACTGCATTGTAGCTGTCTGCTAAAGGTAGCAATCTCACAGAACCTCAAAGATAATTTGCTTCACTTTTTAACCTACCATCAATAGCAAAACTTTCTGCAAAAGAACTCGTGGCTGTGTCAAGATCAGGACAATTTAAACTCGAGAGTTTCCGCACTCTACAGTGGCCAGCAGCCACTGCCACCCACAACCAACCACTTAACAATGGTTGACATCCTAACAGGTGAACATGGTGTGGAGTATCTTGAGCACATTTCTGCTTTCCCACTGGTATGCATAAAATTGTTTCTTATTTTAGTTTGATTTTCCACATGAAATAACTTTGATAAATAAAGTGATCAGTGTGCAGTACACACCACATGTTGGTTGCTATGAGAGTTTTTATCAAGTGTCATTTTCTTATTTGAAGTTATATTATATGTCTTGCTATTAAAAATTGGATTCTGTACACTTGAGTCTTATGAAAGTCGTTTAAGTGTTATAAAATAGTGTCACAAGTGGAAAAAGATGTAACATTTGCAACATATTCACTTTGAGTTTAATGGAGAGATACAGGCAGTGAGGCACCTCGAAACATTTGTATTGTGTGTGGGGAGAGTGCTACTGGACAAAACACATCAGAAAAGGGTCTTCTTGTTTCAAGAAAGATCATTCTGGCAAGAATGATTTTCCACAACCAAGAAGTCTTAATAATTAAGATATGTGATGAGCTGTGACATTTGCATTCAATAGGCTCAGTGCAGAGACTGGTGTAGATGTAACACTCGCTTAATTCAAAGCAACAAAAATCAAAGCATTGAGTGTTACTGTATTTTTGCTTGAATGTTATCTGTTTGCTCACTGAACATCCCTAAGCCATATTATAAATGGTGACGAGTTTTGATGGTTTTATGTTAATGTCCTAAGAAGAAACTAAAACCCATCTCCTCATTTACATAGTATTTGAAGAGAAAGTATTTTGCACATTTTGGCACAAAAAATGGTGTTGTGCACAACAAATTCCTTCCCAGGGGTGTTTCATTGCAGCTGGCATTTTGCCAAAAACTGAGACACCTTTTAGTTGCATTATAAGAAAAACAACCAACAAAACTGCATCAAGTATTGGTACTACAAAAGAGGAGTTAGTTTTGTAAATCATTGCTCTCGCACACTGTTTCATTTGAGCTTGTGCCCTCAAATGTTTAATGTTCCTACTCCTCACAAAAATTCCTTTCTGGTTGAAAATGCAATCTAAACCTAGCTTGAAGACACCTTTAACTCCGAACGAGTAGGTTTCTGCAAGTGTGGAATTGGTTAACTACAGGAGCACTGTCAGACTGTTTTACATAATGTGAGAGAATATAAAATGCTGTTGAAATATGCAATGTACTAATACAAATGGCTTACAACTTAGCATCATAACCTTACAACAAAGGCTTATTTTAATAAAATAAAGTATCAGTAACATGAGCATGCCTAAATAAACATGGATTAGTAAGATATTATGCACTTTGGACTTTGGAACGGTCTGTGTTTAAGTGCTGCCTGTGTCATAGTCAAGTAGTATGGAAATTTGACTATTGGAGTAGATGCATAAAGAAGCTCTATTAAGGAATTAGTCAGTACCACAATTTCATAAATAAAATTGTGCATTCACAAGTTGGCAGAAACAGAAACAGGAATTATCAAGTTTGCAGTATCGTAAGTTTTGTGCCCTTACTCTCTGGGGTACTGGAAGTAGTGGAAGGACTTATGATTGAGAGGTTTTTTAATATTTCCTTACTGATTTTCAATTTCGCTACTTGTAGCTCGGTTACAGGGCAAAACTTGAATTATGGCATGTAAAGAAAACTTTTATTAAACTAGCATGTGCCATATCATTACGAAGTTTCATATTCATGAACTGTAGAACAAGTATTGATCTATCTAACCTAAAGTAGCTAAGAAACTGACCTCCATCACATAATGCTACAGTTTTGACTTTATGAGCTGGAAGTGCTCTGTTGTGTCATATTATGAGACAGCCTGAAAGCTTAAGTAAGTATGTGAATCAGCCCCGCAATTTACAAAAGGTTGCTCATGCCTGGTATAGAGCACAATTACTAATAATAACCAGATGCACTGTCTACAGACAAACATCATAAATAACTATCACAATAATTTATGATTTTCACTCTTAAGTGTCCTGAAAACTGAAAAGCTGATTCAATTTTTGGAGAGTCTCCAGTGGTTATACCGCAAACATTATGAGCAGCAACATGTCTTTTGATTGTTACAGATTTAGAAAATATTTTCTTAAGAATACTGTCACTATCCCCAAAACAGAGGAAAACAAATGAAAAGACAACAACACAGCAGTGATAGTAAAACATGAACAAACACAGGGACTTTACAAGCTATGAATAATATGACCTAAAAAGCAGGCTAAGAAAGCTGTGGTTGGTTGGTTTGGGGGATTAAAGGGACCAGACTGCTATGGTCATCGGTCCCGAAAGAAAGCTGTGGAGAAAATTAATGTAGTAAATGTGTGCAATTCAAGTTTAATTCCACATTCTGCTAACACGAAAGGAGGAACAGTCATCAGAACATGGAACAAAGAATGCAAGATGCTGACAATAATGCCTACAATAAATTAACCTTAAGCAAAATTATCATTCAGTTTATAAATACTGAAAGAATGAAAAGTATCATCTACTCATAATGATTGCAATATAACCACTGCTCATGCTCTGTCAACGAAAGAGGAAAGCATCTATTGTATATTGAAGAGCTTTTCAGCTTGCAGTGTTCAGATACAGAGAGGACCCGAAATAACAAAAAGTTTACCAACCTGAGCAAGGGAATAATTCGTTATGCAGTGCTTCACATCAGTGCAGACTTTATTAATTTAATCCCTGATGGTTTCATACGTACAACACCTATGGGCTGTCACGATGTTCATATCAGAATTATCAAGGTGTAATGCAATGGTACACAAGGGCAGATACCTTTAGTATGTGCCGATACTATCCACACATGCTTCTGCATGATGTCCAACTATCACTATGTTGGAATATAGCCCGGACTCGGTTTTTGCCTGTGTAAGAATTTCTCAACTGTGGGTGAATAGCATTAACACCCCGGCAACAAACCCAGATACATTATATGCCAATAACCACAGCAAACTGCCCTAAGCTTGCATCTTCCTGCCAACGAGCCAATTTCCCCCCCCCCCCCCCCCCCCCCCACAGCAGACTGTCCGTTGTGGAGACAATGAAGTGTTGCAGTGCTGAAGATCGCTGTGAATGGAGACATCTAGTTGAAGATGTGATTGTACAAAAAATGAATGAAAAAATGAGGTAACAACACAAAGCAATGAGTAAACCAACTAATGATGATGCGAATGATGGGCAGTCATGAATTGAGTGAGTACTATATTCCCAAAGTCGTATTATTCAGATTGATGCCGATTACAAGACACATTGTTTTCAAGTTGATCTTGAGGTGTGTTTTGCAAACAATGGTGCCCAATTTAAACTACAAAGTCTGCAATTTTTAACTTGTCATATAACATATAATATTATATATAAAAACAAAGATGAGGTGACTTACCGAACAAAAGCGCTGTCAGGTCGATAGACACACAAAGAAACACAAACATACACACAAAATTCAAGCTTTCGCAACAAACTGTTGCCTCATCAGGAAAGAGGGAAGGAGAGGGGAAGACGAAAGGAAGTGGGTTTTAAGGGAGAGGGTAAGGAGTCATTCCAATCCCGGGAGCGGAAAGACTTACCTTAGGGGTAAGTCTTTCCGCTCCCGGGATTGGAATGACTCCTTACCCTCTCCCTTAAAACCCACTTCCTTTCGTCTTCCCCTCTCCTTCCCTCTTTCCTGATGAGGCAACAGTTTGTTGCGAAAGCTTGAATTTTGTGTGTATGTTTGTGTTTCTTTGTGTGTCTATCGACCTGCCAGCGCTTTTGTTCGGTAAGTCACCTCATCTTTGTTTTTATATATAATTTTTCCCACGTGGAATGTTTCCTTCCATTATATTGATATCATTAACATATAATATTATTTATAAAAGGAGGTGCATAAAGAACCATTATACTGCAAAAATGATACTACAATAGGCCTGATAAAGTATGAAGCAAGCTATATTGAGTATTACTATTTACAGTAGTTACTTATTTCATGAAAAATTGCAGTTATGATCTATAAGTATGTTTTTGAGTGAACTGCATTACATATATGTATTACAGCTACATGTGAGAAATTATGCCAGTGTAAAGGTGTTATGGAACTTTTATTTGCAATTTCTGTAAAAGGAACAAACAAGAGTATGCACAATTGCAGAGGTGATATGTAGGCCTTTAACTTTTCATTTTTCAGCCTTTAGAATCTGTAGAATGTCTTGTTCCAGTCAAATGTGTACTTCCCAGAAAGTCAGATGACAGCGATAATGGGTTAAGTAAATTTGCCACAAGCTATACACAACTTACAGTTGTAGCCAAAATTTATCTTTGCTCCCCCGGACTGAAGCTTACATTTAATTAGTCTTAACAACATTACACATATTGCATTAACAGTATCAAAATAGTCATTAAAGACAATGGGGAAGAAATTATTAACACTGATGGTTAATATAACTGCCAATGACATTTCATTGCACTCACTAACTGTAAAATACGAAAACCAATGACATCATTAGAATATGAATATTTCAAGGCACATGTCACCAAAAGAACTTAAACATTCTCTCATTGTTATAGTAAATTACGTAAAAGATGGGAGAAATCATAATTTGCTCAAAAAATAATTTTTTTGCAGTCAAAGAATTAAGTTTTCTAACTCTATGCCATTTGCTGTGCAAGAATTGTTCAGATTACTTCATCAAAACCACAAGTAAATATCTAGTGAACATAGTAAGATAATTCAGCTCCAGTCCTGAAAGTTCATCAACTACGTATTCTTTCCTTAGTCATCATTTTGTGATGCTGCCAAGCCATGTCAAATACAAGTAAAACAGAGAAAAGAGCATTCTATTTATTCAAATAATAAGTGGTCAGTATATTTTAAAAGAGTGGAACCAGGAGTGCAGAAAACTGATTGATTAACTAGATATAACATAAAGAACGTGTATAGTTACTGCCATTTCAGCTACACAGCAACCCATAATATTTGTTATGCAATTATCTGCAGAATTAATGTAATTATAACAATGAACTCTGTCGTCATTTTTGTTTCATTAGTAGCTCATGAACTGAAGGCTATGTTTGTTAAGTCATTTCTCCAAGCACATCCAATGTTACCTGAATGACACCTTTCCAGGATGTTGGATTGGAAGACGAGGAGCAGTAGATAAACTTCATTATTGGTGGCCTCCCAGGTCTCCAAACCTCACACATTATTACTTTTATATGTTTGGTTATGTAAAAGACTATGTCCCCCCCCCCCCCCCCCCCCTCCTTCCCTGTGCCTGACACTCTTGAGAGTCTGTGACATCGCACCGTTGAAGCCATGAATTCAATAACGAAAGACCAGCTGCTTCTTGTGTGGCAGGAAATGAGCCACTGTTTTCATATTTGGCATGTAACACATGTTGCTCACATTGAATGCATAAAATTTTGAACTTTTCTCTTTACAGGAATGTTATAATTATGTTACTATCTTTTGTAGTTTGGAAGCAACAAATGTTTGAAATCTGTTCCATTTTTTTAAATAGCCCTGTATAGCCACTGGAGACTGTCCAAAAATGCAATAGTGTCTGGTGAATAAGCTTCCCAGTTTACAGGATGCATATGAGAGAAAAATAAAAATAACTGTAGTAATTATCAATTTACAATGTTTAATTTACAGCTGGAGCATCTGAGTATTATTAGCCAGCACACTGCAAACACTAAACCTAGTTATGGAAATGGAAATAAAACTCGCTGATATATACTTTTCGTTTTCTGGTCCTCGGTGGCCACATCTTTCAAATGCAAACTATAGTCACTGATGACGTTCAAGCAAAAATACAGTAATAGTGACTCTTTGACTTATGTTGCTTTGTATGAGGGTGGTTTGAAAAGTTCTCAGAATCACCATGAGACGTCAACGCTTGAGCAAAGAGTTGTTCACGTGATATTCATTGGACTGTTGCCTGTAAATATGTGCCACCTCAGTGCTCTTGGAAGAGAGGTGTGGCGGTGATGTTGCTGTTGTTCCTGCGTAGTGATTTACAAAGATGGGAGGGGGATGGAAATCGAGATTCGAGCAGTGATTAAGTACTTTGTAACAAAAGGTATGAAAGCAAAAGACATTCATGCCAATTTCCAGAATACACAGGGGGATCATGCTCCTTCATATTAAACTGTTGCCACGTGGACAAATGAATTTAAATTTGATCGCGAGAGCTTAGATGATAATCCGCACAGTGGTCAGCCACGATGAGTCACTACTCCCGATATCATTCCAAAAGCCCACAAAATGGTCATGGAGGATTGCCGAATGCAAGTGCGCGAAATTGCTCGTGTTTACCAGAAGTCATCTGAAACGGTATATCACATTTTAACTGAAGAATTAGAAATGAACAGATTACCTGCAAGATGGGTGTGCCCACACACATGTGCTGTCGCCATGGCAAAATTACATGAACTAAGGTATGAATTGTTTCCACACCCACCTTATTCACCTGATATGGCATTGTCAGACTTCAATCTCTTCACAGAACTGAAAATTTTTCTTGGTGGACAAAGATTCACTTCAAACGAAGAACTGATAGCCAGAGTTGACACCTATTTTGCAGGCCTAGAAGAAACTCATTTTCAAGATGGAATCGAGGCACTGGAACATCATTGAGCCAAGTGCATTAATCTCCAAGGGGACTACATTGAAAAATAAAAAAAAAGTTTCAGTGATGTAAGTGCTATTTTTCTATTCCGTTCCGAGAACTTTTCAAACCACCCTTGTATTAGAGCTTACAGTACTCCCACACCCAACACTTCCACCTAGCCTATTGAATGGAAATGTCACCATTCATGATATATTTCAATTATAGAAACATTCTGAAGGTTGAAAATCATTCAAATCAGAACGTTCTTCTTGAAACAACGAAATCCTACTCAGACGTGGTTTGTCTGACAGCACTCTCCCCCACACACACTACAAATGTTTTGAGCTGCTTCCACTGCCTGCACCTCTTCACTGAACCCAAAGCAAACAATATGTCATAAATGTTAGACCTTTTCCCCCTTGAGACTATTTTGTAATACTTAAACAACTTTCAAAATCCTGAAGCATGAAAAATCCAATACTTAATTGTTTAATGCATACTAAACTTCAAATAAGAAAATGACACTTCAAAAATACAGTTGTAGCAATCTATGCATAACAGACTGATACCTTTAGCAGACAGCCAAAATGTGTTAAAAAATGAGGGAATGAGTGGAATAAAACTTTGTGTTTTACATTGTGTCACAGTACAATCACAAAGCTGGTGGACTGGCCACCAGGATTGACATCTTTCACTCTAATGCCCAGTCCCAATACTGAGATATCACTCAATCCTTACTGGATGATCACAGTGTCATTCTGCCCCTTTGTTTGCCAGTCCAGGCCAATGTCAGGACTAGGGCTTATTTGGCCCAATGTAGTCATTAAATGTAGAGTTGTTTTCTGCCCCAACTGAAGGTAATATAAATACGAGTGGTAAACGTTTGTGTTAAGGCAGTGGGAGCCAAATGCTTACTAGTACAGGTTGTGTTAAGCCAGTGATATGTTCCACAGCTGGAGCCAGATGCTCACTAGGAAGATTAAACATAACTGTGCAATGACAGGCACACAGTTCACTTGCTTGTACAAGACTGTTTGTCACACGACATATTAACCTGCAGTTTAAAATCCTGCTGTGTTGTTTGAATTTGCTTTGTATGGTTATATGAAGCTCGAGGTAACTTGGACCCATGACTTTGTATTTGATCATGCTTACAATTTCGCAAATTGCTTATTCCTT